>NW_019416365.1:400067-427648 GCF_000390285.2 Anoplophora glabripennis | reverse complement strand
TTACAACAGACTTTAAATTTTATAATTCCGCCCAATACTTATTAAGAATTTTGATTTTAAAGTTGAAACTTATGTACAAACAATTAGTAACGGTAAAAATGTCAGTCATTCGAGTTAAGTACGCCAATGGTATAAATTTAGTATTTCTTGCGTTACATTGGTTTTTTGCGATGAATGCTATACACACACAATGAACGTAAAATTAGTGGATTCCAAATTATTTTCTAGTATTATTTGGAAGCGTTAGTTGGTAGTTTATTTAATTGTGTTTTTGTAAATTAAACACTATGGTTTATTCAATTGCGGAAAGGGTAGATATAATTTTGCTTTACTTTATGAACAATAAATGTGCGAATAGAACAGCTCAGCTATTTAATGAATAACATCGAGATCGACATGTCAAGAGGATGTTCTAGAGTTAGTAAAAAATTTTCAAGAGACAGGGAACGTAGCCAATAAACGAGAAACTGAAAAACCTATAGTTAATGAAGCTAGTGAAGTTGCAGTTTTGAAACAAGTTCATTTTGATCCCACATTAAGCGCAAGGCAGCTGGCATCTGTGTCTGGGATCAATCAAACCATTTTGAAGAATAAAATCCATCCATACAAAATAGATTTAGTCCAGGAACTTCATGGGGATGATTATGACCGCCTTTTGCAATTTTGCGAAATAATGAACATCTGTTTTTCTGATGAATGCAATTTTTTCTTGAACGGGACGGTAAATCGTCAGAATTACCGCTATTGGTCCGAGTCAAACCCAAGAGTTTTTCACGAGGTGCATACACAGCAACCGGAAAAATTAAATGTATGGGCTGGAATTTTCGGTGACCGGTGGGTCCTTTTTTCTACCTGATAATTTGACTGGCCAAATGTATTTGCAATTACTGGGGGACGCTATTGCCTTGACTGATATTATTGAAAATGTTCCAGAGTATGATGAAGATCATTTGATTTTTCAACAGGACAGTGCTCCTCTGCATTATGCGCTAATTGTCCGTCAGTATTTGGACCAATGTTTTCTACGGAATTGGATTGAGAGATGAGGCAGCATTAAGTGGCCTCCACGATCACCGGATTTATCGCCCCTTGATTTCATTTTGTGGGGATACCTAAAAAGTAAAATCTATAAAACACAGCCAGCGTCGCTGGAAGATTTGCGTCAAAGAATCTTCGACGAATGCCGTCGAATCACTTCGGAAATGCTTAGGAATGTGCGCGAACGTTTCAAACAAAATCTTTATTGTTGTATGGAAGCGGGTGGTCATTATTGAACTTTAATCAACTAAGTAGTAGTAAGCAACTAAACATAATTTAAATTTTAAAATGTAATTTTTTTTTCAAAGTAGTTGGGGAATTATAAAATTTGAAGTATGTTGTAAAGAGAATTGTAAGAGCTTTCAAAAGAAATATTACTTAACCCCCAATGCCATTTAAATATTTTGGGGTGATGCTTACCTTTGCTTGGGGGTGAAAGTGGCGGAGTCAAAAATACCAGCAAAGAATGTCCCCCTTTAATCTAAAATCGACGGGTCTGAGCGTTTTTCTACAATTTTGACGCAGTTCCTGAAAATGGCTCTGTTTCGTTTTCATTTGGCCACCCTGTATAGTAAAGTTAATTTATTCATAGTTTTAGACTAAATTATTATTATTAATTTTGATGGTTTACGTTTAATTAGATATGCCTATCTCCATGCCTATCTTTCAAAAGCCGGCTATAAAACATGAATAAGAAAAAATTATATACCTTCTGCTTTTAATTTGATCTAAGCGGATTATTTTTCGTTGATCCAAGTGGATAGAATTGTACAAGGGGTTCTAGAACAAAGTGTAAAAGATTACGGGGTGATTGTAGGTACTTATAAAAATATTGAAAACATAATAATTCACATAGGTCACATAGGTCACATAACCTCAAAATTATTTTTTATGTTTCTCTTATAACTTTGATAATTTTGATCTACAAAAAAAAATTCAGCGAGATTGTGAAGAAGCTCTAAAGGGCTAAAATGTCCATTATTACGTAAAAAATTGATAATAACTCTTTTGTGTGCGGTTTTTCGGGACTGAATATTAAGGATTATTATAAAATCTTTATCTATTTTGGAATATATGATTTTGAATATAAAGGAAAATACATTTTAGGTATTAAAATCTAACAAATCATCTTTAACAGCATTGATTAATTTATAAAAATTTTGAAATTTAAAAAATAATAATTTACCAGAATATATAAGAAAATATTTTCTCAAAATATTATACAGTCAGTGCTGCGGCTCAGTCCTAAAAGTACTTTCTTCCATTTTACCCAATTATTTCCCTTGCCTATCTGGTTTCAGGAACATCATGTTTCATAGATAAATCATGCTATAAAATTTATTTCATTTTAACAGTCCAGTCATACTAACATTAATTATATTACTCCAGTCGGCAGAGGCCGAAAAGTTACTGTTGGTGACATTTTCTTGATAACTCGGAAATAACTACACAGGAATACTTTAAATGATGAGTACAATAACAGGCTAATTTGATTGACAAAGTATTTTATCAGGAAAAAAAATTATTAACAATTTAATCGTGAAAAAAATTTTTTTTAGTAGTTTTCTTTATATAACTCAGCGGGATGACTTTGTAGGAAAAAATGCTTAGGACATGATTTTGTTCGTAATAAAAATAGCTACAAAATGGCGGTGGTCCGATTACGAAATTTGCAATAAGAAAGGCGTGAGATTGAAAAAACGGTATAAAACGCTAATTTTTTTAAGTTGCTGTAAAAATGTCAATTATAAACAAAAAGTGATAAAACTTTCGAAAACTATAGTTCAATATATATACAATAATGACGCTAAAGCCGAAAATCAGGAGAGCAAAACTTTTTGTTCTATAAGGTGTTATACATTCATCGGCATCTGAAACTCGAAACTTTGCCAAATTTGTTCGAAGCTTTGCTGACACTTGAAATTTGGTACACACATAGTGTAAATATGCAGAAACTAAAAGAAATTTGCAAAATTCAAGTATCTTCATTTTTGCAGTTTTGTTAAGGTTTTTACGTCACCCTAGTTTTATACGTCACCGTCTTTTTAATTTTCATTCTATTCACACAGATTTTGACATATTTTTAAAAAAATATTCCGAAGAGAAATACATTTTAACATTATTTATTGACAGATGATTGCTCCTTTTTCGATCAGAAATGTAACTTTTTATTTCAAATGCACGCCAGTCTCACAAAAATTATTGTTTTCAAAATCCTCTACGGATTTCTCTAACCATACTCCTGTCGATTAAGAGATTTTTTATGTTTTTTCCCCTATTCAAAGCGTCAGTTACACTGCTTGCCGCAGAGCGCCTCAAATTCAACATCCTTCAGGGAAAATGGCTTCAGCGTTGCCATTTTGTATTATTTATGAATAATTTTGTATTGAACACTTAGGACATGGTTAATAACTTCTGAATATTATTGTCCTTTTGCTTTTCCTTCCATTAACAAAACAATGGCAAAAAATGCTTTATTTTAGCATTTTACAGTGGTGTTACTCCTTAAGGAGGTTTATCTGACTTGGAATGGACGAACAAATATTCATAAAAAAATTAATATAAGCTTATTAACATGAAGAAAATCCTCAAAAAAAAAATGACTAGTTTGGATACCTAAGAGACGAGATATTAATAAAATAATTTTTCACAATTTAGTACAGTCTTATGAGAATGCAGATTTTTTTGGTCTTTCCACTTAGAATGCGCAGCAATTGACTAACAGTTTTTACAGTAACTTGTATAAATAGGAAACCGATATCTAAGGAACCGTATGACAGCTTGTAGAAATCGATTAGGTACTTGTAAGATACATAATTTATGATAATTCTCCTTCAAACTACTGTTGTTGATTAACTTAACGTCCATATGCGTTTCTCGCGCCGCGGTTCTCGACGTAGCGTATTATTTGAAATTCGCAGGTGTGACATATGGTGTATATTTCAAGCTTAGGCATCCAAACAAAGCCAGCCAAGTGCAACGTTGCCAAATCAATCTACTTTAGTCACTAGCGAATGTACAGAAACTCTCGTTAGACTTTTAGACGTACCTCCGTACCCGATAAACCTCCAAACTATTTTGAAAGGCGAAATTGCAAAGTAAATTTTACAGGTAAAAGACATTGTCAGAATAGGAATTCATTAAAACATATTTTTTTTTTCTAGATCTAATCAGAAAAATGAAATGTACACTCTGTACATAAGAACAATTTCAGAAATATAAAAATTCGAAAAGATTTAAATCCATGGGGCTCCTAATCAGATTTAAAATAATACTACTCCAGTTTATAATTATGTTTGATTTGACTTTTATGAAAAATTGTAAAAAAGATTTCCAACTTTTCGTGTACCTAAATTTATCTTGCAACTTTCTGTAACAAAAATGTTTAAAAAACGTCTATGTTTTTGTTGAAAGTTGAAATTTAAAATGTTGTTGCTGTTTTAAAATTTAGTAGTCTACTTTGCAACAGTTCTCCCTGAAGGATACATATACGAGTAGTATTAGATGAATCGATATCTGCACAATCTCACCCAAGTTAATGAGTTTACAAATTAGTTTCTGGGTTCAGACAGACAGGTATATCAGATACATTATCTACTTTACTAAATTACTTAATTTCTGTTTTTCTCATAGTTGTTAAGTCAATTACTATCACTACCTACCTTAAGGTAATTGAACAAAAAAAAGAACTCGATTTCAGAAATTAAATACTTGTTTTATATCATGCAAATGCGATTAAAAAATCATAATGTAGAATTAACGGCATTATTTTTAATTTATAATTCATACTCAATACTTGATTGATGTAAGCTACAACACTTCCGGTCATTGTTGCTGTAAGAGGCGCATAGTAAATGCCTAGTTGTAAGATATCCTAAAGTAACTGTACAGGGTGTCTTAGTTTTAATCTATGAGACTTCGGGAGCAGATATTACAACGGAACAATAGTGGTACTTTGTCATATTTCGAAATCTCAACCGTTTTCGAGATATAGGGTGTTAATAATTAAAAAATAATTAATTTACTCTAAATTTCTTCAGAAATAATAAAGATATGTGAACTAAGTTTGGTGTACATTATATTGTATAAGAAGATATTTGCAGTAAATATATTTTTTTAACTATTAACATCCTGTATTTCAAAAACGATTTAGATTTCGAAATAAATGTATATGATAAAGTACCATTATTTTTCGTTGTACTATCTGCTCCCGAAATCCATATATATATTAAAATCCGATAGCTCCGTCTGCGTCGCACAATCGCCCCGAAAAAGCGCCGACTTATTGCCAGGAAGGCTTTTCGCGATCGTCTCGAATTGCGCGCGGGTACGGCTTTTTTTTATTTTTTATTTCCCCTATTTTCTACGATATTTTATTTAAGAACTTTCCGCGAAATCAAATGAGGGATTCGAAATGCGGCCGTAAATACGTTAAAATGCACTCTCTAGGTAGGCCGAAAAATGTGAATTTTGCCCCATTTAAAATTCCTTCTCCGCGAGCCTCGAAACGGCGTGCGACTTGGCACAGATACTCAGTCGTTCCTCCTTAGTCGTTCAGGGGCATTTTTGTAACGTTTTTTTCGCGTTTTCATATTTAATTTTGCCTTTTTTTTTGAGATCTCTTCTACGACAGACGACCATTTCACAAACCGTAAAGATTGAAGCTTTAAGACACGCCCACCCGGAGAAAATTCGAATGTCGTTAGAAACGTCAGATTAATTATGTCAAAATAATTTCACGTCAAACGCGAAAGACGTCTGTAGGGTCGCGGCGAACCGTTATTTTATCTTACTAGGCCTTTTTTTAACCTTAATACATTGCTACGCCACGACATATACAGGTATTTCTTATTATTAGGTTAGGTTGTTATTTACATTTTCGCAGCTCTACCGTTTGACATGCCTACGATTACGATACCGGTCCCCCGAATTAACGTATGTACTTGCCCTCTAAAACTGCATAATTTTAAACCAATCCATAGTACCTAAACCCTTGAAGCTTTGTATTAGTACATTTGCTTCGTGAATTTACTATATTGCATTCGTATTTATTACTCCCCAAACGTCAAAAGTTAAGAATCAGTAGAAATAAGTTGGAGTTAATATACTGCATGTTCTACATAACTGACCAAGTTAAAATTATCGGTCTAGAGGCTTCTGTATATTTCAGAAATTTATTGTGGCAATATTTTTATGAAAAATATTATATTGTAGAACTCAGAGGCATTTTGCAAATTTATATACTAAGTGTTTCATAAAAATGACACAGACGGACTAGGATTTTTTTCTCATTTCACTACCTACCTAAATTTTCAAATAGATATTTCTACACACGGTGTCTTATTAACCAAATGTTTTTTGCAATTTCTGTACAGGATGTTTCATAAAACTGACACAGGTGGACCAGATTTTCTCTGATTCATTTTGTTAATTTTTTCATGAAACCTTTTGAAGAAAAGTTGTATATTTACTGACCAGCCGCTTTTTAGAAAATCCATATATGTACTGGGTGTTCCATAAAATTGATCCATATCTGAAACGGTCAATTTTTATCCTTTTCACTTTTAACTTTGTCTTTATTTACTAAAGTCTTTTAATGAAAAATTGTATACTTATTAACCAGTTGTCTTTTTGAATTTTTATACTGAGTATTCTACAATTCTGATGCAGATTAAAATTACGAATAGAATGTTTTTTCCTTTTCTATATTTTGTACTGAAGTCGACAATATTTTTATGAAAAACCTTATATTCTACTAACCAGGTGTTTCTTGCAATTTATGTACAGGATGTTCCATAAAACTGACACAGGTGTACCAGATTTTCCCTTATTCATTTTGTTAATTTTTTCATGGAATCTTTTGATGAAAAGTTGTATATTTATTGACCAGCCGCTTTTTAGAAAATCTATATATGTACTGGGCGTTCCACAAAATTGACCCACATCTGCTGAATTACGGGCAATTTTTTCCTTTTTCACTTTTAACTTTGTCTTTATTTACTAAAGTCTTTGAATGAAAAATTGTATATTTATTAACCAGGTGTCTTTTTGAATCTTTATACTGGATGTTCCACAAAACTGATCCAATTACCAACAGAACGAAACTTTCCTTAGGTATATTTGTTTCCATTTCTACAGTTTGTACTGAAGTCTGCAATATTTTTATGAAAAATCTTATTCCCTACTAACCACATGTTTTTTGCAATTTATGTACTGGGTGTTTCATAAAACTGACACAGGTGGACTAGGTTTTTCCTTTTTTATTTAACCAGATGCCTTTTTTGGAAGTTTGGAAGAAACTTTTCTTAGTCTTTCCCCGAGCGGGGCTTACTCTTTTTTGAAAAACATTATCATCATACCTTTACATACAGGGTGTTTAAATATCAAAGTACAGGGTATTTCAAAAAATGTTATATCTACTAACCGGCAAGGAAAGCACTGCGAAGCGGTGCCCGAGGGCTGAAGGCCGGATAGAAAGGTCAAACTCCGCGTCAGCGGAGTTTGCCTGCCTTTCTAGTCTCATACATTAAAATGAGAAAATTAATGAGAAGATTGCTGGGTATCAGTCTTAAAGAAATTGAAGGAAAGGGTTCTTCATTAATTTTTTTTCTAGTTCTTTCCAAATATTGCGCTGAAATACTGAAATGGTGATTGTATACTTTTTAAAATTTCGTTTTTTTCTTATTAATAATATTGCTGCTTCAGTTTTTTCACTCTGCTGTTTGTAGTTTACTAGTTTCAACTTGTTTTCACTAATAGTAAATGTACTTTGCCTCTATTAAGAATGAACGAGATACATTCATTTCGCCGAATGTCAGGTACACCAACAATTTTGTTGCACTGCTAATGTTTAATAAATAATTACTTTACTTGAAAAAAATTTTGGTGGAAGTAATCCCAAATCGATTTTGTTATTTATGAGCTATCTACGACGATCGATGTTGATAAACTAGGCTTGACTTTTTGAACTATTTCTTTAAGTTTGTTTTTCTTGTGAATAGAGAACGTTAATTGAACATAATTTTTACAGAAATATTTAAAATTGCCAGAAGCGACACAATTTTTTGAAATATCGAAAAATAATATTTAAGAATGCAGAATGCAATGTAAAAAAAAATTTTGCGAGTTTTCACAAAAGTCTATTCTTGTAGCAAATTTCTTCAAGAATAAAATCGATAAGTATACCTCATGTCGATTAGAGGCTTAGGTATTTCTGGAGATATAAGCGAAAAACTGAAAAAATTGCATTTTTTTTTCTTTTATTATACTTAAATATGACACTCGACAAATACACAAATTTAGGCTTTTGTTCTGTGTATTTTTTACTTCATTTTAAGTCCATAAAATTCAATTCGTGCTCAAGTAATATTGGTATACGTATTTTTCTAAAAATTTAAATCTTGTATATACAGGGTGTTTATTAAGTACTTGAACAAACTTGAAAAGGTGTATCACTGACTAATTTTAAGATAACAAGTTCATATGAACATGGGTCCGCAACGGTTTGGTTCTTAAGATACAGAGTGTCCAAAAAAATAGAATAGGTATATTTAGTCAAAAATGGCATACAGCGCGACACAAAAACGTTATGGTTATTTAAATCCAGGTACAACACTATGTGGAGCCCTCTAACATTAAACAAAACACTAAGTAAATATTTGAGTTTCTCATCAATACTTTCAGTTTCCCGAATTTCGTCAATTTGCCATGTTGTTGAACAAAAATATACTTAATCAAAATACTTACCAAACAAAAATTGTTTTGAACGGTCTGTATCTCAAGAACCAAGCCCTTGCGGACCCATGTTCATAAGAACTTTTTATCTTAAAATTAGGCAAAGATTCACCCTTTAAAGTTTGTATAAGTACTTAATAAACATCCTGTATAATAAGGAAAATAATATTTTTAAGGAAATTTTATATAGGCCAGGAAATATAGAGTTGGACGCGACTTTTTGTTTCTGCGAGCTGAGTAAAGGCACATGGTCCATCTGCCTTTACATGACAGCGACAAAGTAAAGTAAAGAAATCCATGCGATAGACAAGGATGGCTATGGTGAAGACGTTTCATAATCTGAATAGTCACCGCCCGTTTCGGGTTAGAAGTGGGACTGACTATTAAGATTATGAAACGTCTTCAATGTAACCATCCTTGTCTATCGCACGGATTTCTATGACTTACTTTATCGCTCTCACGTAACGGCCGATGTACCATGGGGACTTTCCGCTAAATTCGCTTGAAAATAATATATTTGATAGTCTGTCGCTCCGTTATTTTTCAACGAATCTTGATGATTTTTTTTTAATTTAAAGCTCTTTCCGAATATGTAATAATATATAACTATATCACGCTCGTGCGTCGTACATTTCATTTTGCAACTAAGGCTAAAAAATAAAAAAAAATTCAGGTTGCAAATTTGAAATTAAAAAAAAAGGAAATTATAAATTTCAATGTATTATGAAATCTACCATGAAAAAAATCAGTGCGATTGTGGAAGATCCTCGGGATCGTCCAGACTAATAATTAGTTAATTTGTTTATAAGGCCATAACTTGTAAACTATTCAACTTACCAATTCCAGATTTCGTGTGAGTTATTAGACAGTAATAAGGAATGAGAGGATGCGATGCCAAAACGTTCTGGCAATAATAACGTAGTTTATAAATGTTTAATTCAAAGGTCATAAATAAACTTCTTCTGTTTATAACTTTTGATCTAATCAATATTTTTTGATGCTCGAGGGCTAGTTTTGTAGGTCTTTTGAAGACGAAAAAAAAGTACTTTACTATTTTCTCGTGGAAATGAACGGAAAGAAGTTATAAGCGAAAAACGTGAATTTACGTAAAAATTATACAATCTTCCCGCCATTTTTATGACTGTGGAAACTAATATGTTATTGTACATAATATTTAGCATCTATAGTGATAAATTCAGTTTCCCGAAACAAAAAGTCGCGAAATGGTAATTTCCCAGCTTATTTTCCTGGCCTATATAAGAAATTATATTTTCTCGTAAGATTGTAAACAATGTTTTTCCCTCTTTAGTACACAGTCATGGGACATACTGTAGAGTAAAAAATATTTGGTGTCTCTTGTTGCAAACTAGGTAGGTAGGTATATTGTTTTACACTAAAAACTAAATTTATAAAATGAATTGGAGGATTATATTTTTTATACAATTCAGATATTGTATAAATTTTAATCAATAATAATAATAAACCATATAACTGTATAAACTTACCTATTTTATTACTTTACTTGAAATGCTGACTATTAGTATACAGGGTGATTCACTTCCTATGATTAGAACTTTAACCATCGATAGATCTCATCAAAATAATGTCATTCTGAAGTATACACTTTTTCTTCCAAAGGCTTCCTTTTAGAGATATAAGTTCTTGAAAAAACATTTATTTTTGGTTTTTATTTACTTTTTCTTAAACTATGAAAGCCATTTGTTGTATTTTTAATATAATTTCTACGCCACTGGAAATTTTTCAAAATGAATATATTTATTTTAAACTGCGGTTTATTCTCCGGCAAAAAGGTCTCTAACTATTTTTAAATGATTTGCTTGGTTTTTGAGAAAAATGCCTTCTTACGGATTCATTGGATTCACAGCCCCCTACGGACGCCTATGGCTTTCATAATTTAAGAAAAACCAAATAAAAAAAATTTTTTTCACGATCTTATATCTCTAAAAGAAAGCCTTTGGAAGAAAATATATATACTTCAAAATAACATTATTTTGACGAGATATATCGATGGTTAAAGTCTTAATCATAAAAAGTGAATCACCCTGTATATTATCTCTTCAATTTGTCCAATTCATCAATTATAATTTTTAAAACTTTGAATTCCTTCCATGCAAAAACTCACTTAGGCGAGCTTAATGGTTGCAGTATAATGTAAGAGCCGTTATCCTGTCAATATACCTGAATAAGAGACTGCATTATGCCAGTTTGTAATTAATATATGAATAATTCATAACCCGCGTTAGCAACCGAAACAAGTAAGCGAATGTTTTATTCTTTCGGCGAATATCAAATTGCAATACATTTTGAGAGTCGCAAATGTCTGTTCATAAAGGATGACGAAAAGTTGGATGTCATAAATTAGGGGAGATGTTCTCTGGAATGTAAATTACTTTATTATCCAGAGAAGTCCTTCATTTATCAAAGGTTTCTGTAATACCGCCGTTAAAGTGAGGGTGCATCATTCATAAGAACGATAAAGCTTTACAAATTGGGGACATTTTTCTTTTCAAGTGTTTTCATTGTCAAATCATCGATTCATATTTATTTTTTATTTCAACCAGTTAGACCGTCAAAAATAAAAATGATTTTAAATTTTTCCCTCAAATTCCAGCAACAAAAATTTCAGCAAATTGCAAGGTAATAAAACAATTAATAATACTTTTAATAATACAAATATGTGTGAAACAGCTAAGTTCTGCTGCCAAAGTAGAACGTTGGTTTGAACTTCTCGAGCCAATATCTATCTCCCGCCCAGAAAGCGGCTTCGTTTCCTGTCAGGATCCCGACGCAGAGGAAGACGAAGACGAACGAGCGATTCTCGAAGGGACAAGGAACCTTCTATCGAAGCTTAGCGCACGCAAACAAAGGAAGCTGCTAGGGTTAAAATTAGGTAAAGTGACGACGTTTTGACGAAATTATATTTTTTAGAATCAAAGTTTATATAGTCTTTAGTTAGTTATCAAGAGCTGAGAAAGTCGGAGCCTTAGCAAGACCGTATTCAGGTAACTAATGCGAATGTTAATGTATTTACGTAATTATAGGCATATGTTGTTAAATAAAACGTAAGTTCGTGATTTACGAACAGATAATGATATTAATTAATTATGTTAAAATTTTGATTAAATTTACGAATAGTGAGTGGAGAGCTAAAAGGCGGATGAGAGAGTGAAGATTGTGGAAATTCATTACAAGTATGGAGAGTGTGTAGCTGAGTCCGCGCGGAAATTACGTGGAATTGCTTACGTGAATGCTCTTCGGAATAAAAATGACGCAAAATTCAAATCCTGCGTTATTTTTGGGTCACCCTTTGTATTAGTACTTACTGTCCACTTGACTCTTTTCGTAGGAAAGAAAATAAGCAGGATATAATAAACACATCTAATTTCTATTTTCTGTAATTTTATCACAGTATTTACTATAATATCAGTAAGTAAAATTTCAGTTCATCAGCATCGAAAAGACTAACAGACTTGAAGATAAGCATTTGCAAACAGATATTTAGTCGAGGAAATAAAGCACAAAAAGAGCCGAAATCTCCGAAATTTTTCGATCAAGTATCAAGATGGGTTTTTTTGCATTCGCTTTCTATAATTATATGGAAAAAATGTATCAACTTTGTATTATGTTTTTCGGCCAAATTGCATTTGGCCGAGTGCAAAATGTATCCGGAAAAATGAATTTTTTTTAAAGTCACTTAGAAAAAATTCATAACTTGGTTAATAATGCCTGGAATTGACTCAAATCAGGGTCCAGGGGGTGTTCGAGGTCGCTGATCCCGAATATGACCTTCAAATTGGTCCATCGCCGACCTGGAGCTTAGGATTGATGATGAACGTCATCTCCGAGGCTTCACCTGAATTTCACTCTTAAATGCAACGAAACTTGACACCCGGTGGTTTTTTCGGGTCGCTGTTTCCTAATCTGGCGTCGGCGAGCACCCCCCGGACACGTGGTGCATCGGAACCTGGGCATGGACGTCATCTCCGGGAGTTTTCCTGTAAAATTCGCGTAAACGAGCCGAAAATCGCATCAGGGGGTATTTCGGGGCGCTCTTCCGAAATCATCTTATAATATGACGCATGCACGACTGTGGGTGGGCCCCCAGACCGGGGCCCTCGAAAAACTATCCGGGCACTATACGTCAGTTGATGATGAAAATGATATTTAGTAGAATATTTTCAAATTAAAGTTAATAGTTGATTAAATTAGGATAAAATGGAGTTAGATTATATTGGAGTTAAATTAAATTGAAGTTAAGAGTAGGTTAGAAATGGCAATTGATTTGGAAATAAATGATTTTGATTTGTTTTTGAAACAACATTTGCATACATTGTGACATTCCTTCAATTTATTCTCTCTATTTTCATCTTGCATACTTCATCTAAAATCAATAAACAGTGAATTTTCAATATATATGAGACTACCGTTAATACTGCAATAACTTGTTTGGAATTGTTGGTCTCATTTAAAGTATGCAATATGAAAATAGCGGGAATAAATTGAATGATTGTCACAATGTATGCAAGTGTTGTTTCAAAAACAAATCAAAATCATTTATTTCCAAATCAATTGCAATTTAACTCCATTTTATCCTAATCTAATCGATTTTCGGCTCGTTTACGTGAATTTTACAAGAAAACTCTTGGAGATGACGTCCATGCCCAGGTTCAGGTACACCAGATGTCCGGAGGGTGCTCGCCGACGCCAGATTAGGAATCAGCGGCCCGAAAAACCTCCGGGTGTCAAATCTCGTTGCATTTAAGAGTGAAATTCAGGAGAAGCCTCGGAGATGACGTTCATCATCAATCCTAAGCTCCAGGTCGGACCAATTTAAAGGTTATATTCGGGATCAGCGGCCTCGAAAACCCTCAGGACCCTTATCTGAGGTTCAGTGCTTTATTTATTCGACTAATTATTAAGGCATTTGACAGAGTCGATCATGGAATATTACCCACAAAACTCTTTAATTTTGATACATATTGCTCTATCGAATTTATCTTTCAAAATTGTTTTGATGTTATTAAAGTCTCTGTATTACGGCGACGTCTGGAATTCCACAGGGATCTGTTCTTCGGTCCCTGTTAAGCAACATTTTTGTCAGGGATACAACTAATTCACTATATTTCCTATTGCACTAGTATTCAAAATAATATATAGGATCTGATAATGTAGTCTTTAAATACTCTGATAATGTAGTCTGATAATGTAGTCTTTAAATACTTTAAATTATATAAGTATAATGCTTGATTATAATTGCTTGAATATTCAACAGTATTATATTATCTTCACCTTACACTTTGTGATCTTATTGTCTGTGTCGTTTTTGGTTATCACACATTATTGAATAAACATTATTTGAAGCATATAGTTTCATGGGCAATCAGTAGAGATTTTGCTAAAACAATATAAAGCAAAACAGTGTACTATTCTTTTGTTCGATTTAAGCTCGAATATGCCGCCGTCTGGACTCGTTACTTTAAGGTATATATGGGTGTTCAGGTCAACTGAGTGTCAAATCTCTCGGATTTGACATGCATTTATTTTGATAAATAATAATCAAATGTCGTTTTCAGTGACATGATGGTATAGTCATCTTCAAACACGTTTATCTTGAAAGAGGTTGATTTTGGTACGAACAAACAGCACCTCTTACATTTAAAACTGTGCGATAACCTTAAAAATATGGATAAAAGTTAAAAAAAATTAGGTTTATAATTAATTTTTGAGGGCGCTTTCTCCACGGGCTATCCAAATTGATTTTCATTTCTCACTTCAAGAACTAATAAATCTAGTTCTAGGGAAAAAATATAAACTCGTCATTTTTGCCAGACCTACGCAAATTCGATAGATGGACACTTTCTGGACACCATGTGCATAAATAATAATAATAATCTCATTCTAACTACGAGAGTTAGCCCAGAAGTCGGAGACTTGTGCGGGAGAGGAGGCGGCATATTATTATTACTCAGGCCGCATTTGCGCCCAGGAACGACTTATGTTGGTAGGCCCTAACCACCATTCAGTGCAGGAATGAGGGAAACCTGGAAAACCTCCCACCCCCTTAATTAATTAGGGGGGTGGTCAAATGCCAACTGGTGTCAATCTCTCACATTGACCCAAGCCAACATTCTTCCGCGGGATTCGAAACCCGGGCAGATCGACACATCGAATTAAGTACTGACGCCTTAAACCGTGCGGCTATCGATCGAAATAGAAAATCGGTGCAAATATTACTTAGTTTTAATTTGGACGAGATCTTTTCACCTATTGCGTTTCCACGATCTGAACTCTCGTTGAAATGTCTTCATTTAAGTCAGTGCCAGTGTGTGCTCTTATTATTCAAAATTAAAAGTAACCAAATTGATTATACGGCAACAACACCATTTTCTCGGACAATTAAACGGGACAGATTGTTTCAGAAAATTAAATAGTTCTAACTATCCTGATTGGTACGTTATAAACTAGGACATCAACTGGTCCGTCGAATCAGCACAACTTCTATAAAGAATTCCCGTTGATGGTTAACTTCGTTGCCATGACGGACGTCTAGTATGGCGATTCCACTGTTACTTTTTGGAAACACAAATCTCAAGTAGCAAATGTTTACAGAAATTATTTGTACTTCAAGAGTATCTATTTTGATTTATAAAAATGGTACATTTCTATCTACCATTTGGAAACATTAAAATATAGGATATTTATACCATTCAAAGTTCACAGAATTAAACATAATGGTCTAAACAATTCAGATAATTTGTTAAAAATCCTGTAGTGTGCTGCCACAAGTGGGGACACTGCAATAGAACGGGTGCTGCGATTTAGCTATATTGAAAATTATGTTTCGTAAACGCGATTTTTATTTATTTTTGTTATGTTAATCAGCAGAGACATTGCTACTTCTTATGAATTTTATGTATCTAATAATAATAAAGTTAGATGCCTTAGTTTAAAACAACAATAACGAAAATTAAGTATTATTTAACGACTTACGTAATACATTGTGATCTTATTAAGGACCATCGATTTCTCAGCTTTAGATTGTATTATGTATATTTTCATGTCAATCAGTATCCTGTAGACTTATAGACGATATATTTAAGATTAATGATAATTGATTATAATGTCCATTTACATTTAATGTATTCCAATATCCAAGTCAATATTTATTATTTATTACATAATTAACTTAAACAAAATATATATTTGACATATAAATGACATATTTTTTACTACTATGAAATATGAAATACATATCCAGGATGCCTTTATTAATATATGTAATTCCTTTAAAGAAGAGTTAAATTAAGATGTATCTTTGTCTATTTAAAACCACCATGTATTTTAAAAAAGAAAAGAAAATAAGAGTAAACGTAAATTTAGAGCAGGTAATCCCAAATATGTATTTATATATTTTCTTACATCTAAGAGGTTAATATGTATCACTCAGATAGATAATTAAAAACTGTTAATAGACAAATTGCCAACACACCAAAGAACAAGCCGACATGTATCAGTAATAGAATTTTTTAAGCAATGAAGAATAAATTCCACTATATTTAGTGATTTACAAAATCTTTTTAATAAAAAGCATTTTATAATTATTCTGTAATTATAATTATGTTCAGAAAATATGTAAGTTTCGAATTTAAATAATATATTTTAATGTTAAGTTAAATATTAAGCATTTTCTTTAAATTCGTTGTAATTCTTTCTATATAAAATTGTCGTATTAAATCTATCAAGGCTGATAAAATATTTCTTACTGTAATTAAAAATTGTCGAATCAAGAAATTGTGAGTGACTGATTAAGATTAATTTTAGTCAGAAAATAAAAAAATTATACAAACGAAGCACTATTTTACTTTACTTTATGTTAACCAGATACTTTTATATTCTTATGAAAGCTCCAGATAAATATTTTGTCTAAAGTAAGATGAAATATCTATCTGTATGTCTGTATGTATGTACAAACACTTATAAGGTATTCGAGCATTATTTGCACTACAGATTACAGTTTTGCAAAGACAATGTCATTAAAATTTAAATAAGTTAACAAATAAAACCTAAAGTAAGTATGCTCTAAGTAAGATTAAGGGCATAGGGAGTACTTTTAAATGATGCTACTAAATAATTTTCAGGCCAAAATTTGATAATTGGGACAAATGTATTGGTCCAAAATTGCTTGATCTGTTTAAGGTAATGAAAATATTTCTAAGTATGTACATAGATAATGCAATTTCTGGGTTGGCGACTTAACTAAATAAAGGTAAGAATTCATTGAATTTGTGTACAGTTATGTCAACCAATGGCGTAGATATCTGCCGAAGGACATCCTCATTAAGAATTCTAGAATTTCGACGTCATAGAGTATTTTAGAAATTTGTTTCGCAATCGTATTTCAAAGAAAAGAGATTGTTCTACTTTATTTGTAAAACGAATAACTTTCCAGTTATTATTTATTTGCCTAAAATAAATAAATAAAATACCTACGGTTGAACAAATAGAAAATAATTCTAAATCTGTTCGTTTCACAAAAAAATATATAGAATATTTGTTATGCAAATAATTTTAAATATAATGTAACTATTAAAAATAAAAATCATTGGCGTAGACATTTCCAATTTTCTGAAGGACAGCAAGGCCAAATCTGTATGCCACTGAATTCTGCTAATATTTAATGGTTACACTGTATTTAAAACTGCGTTTACGTTAACTAATTGCTGTACATTTATCAGATATAATAGAAAAACTGTACATAGTTTCTCTATTATGTAACAATCTTATTGTGGAATAAAATAATAACTCGAAAATTAATTGTTTTCCCAATAAAATTTTAAGTAAATAAAAATTAAAATTTTTTTTTAAAACCAATTGAACTTATAGATTTTTAGAAGTGGTGTCTCCCAGTAGGTACTCTGCCTATAGTCAATTTTAAATTTTTCAAAAAAAATAACAAACCTTTCTATAAAATTAAAAAGGCAGTAACATTTTTAAGAGTTTGTGGACAAGTAGGAATTTTAATAGAGTATTACATTGTCCAATAAACCATGGAACACACTGTATATATATTTAGATTCCTGCCTTCCCAGATGTACTTGATGAAACAATCGACTCTTTTAGTGTGACATCAGATCAGATATTTAGGCAACCCGCGACAAATTGTCAGTTGAAATTGTGCAGACCGAATCTGATCCTTGTGTTCTATTTACATAGATACTATAAAAATTAAAAACTTTATTTTTACAAGGATTTAGAAGGATTTAAGAACAACCAACACGAGTTTCGTAAAATAGATACACTAAATATGCTACAAACTTACTACTATAAAAGAATATTCCTAAATTTAAATAAAGTAAAAATTTAACATTAGCCGTGTTATTTCTAATACACATGCTCGGGAAGAATAGCCTCACACGCAGGGGAGGTTGATATATCATCGCTGTCATCATTAGCGTATTTTCTCTTCTTTTGTTTAATCTTGGCATTTTCTAGTTCTACTAAGTATTTTTATTGTTTTTCTTTTTTTCTGTTCTGTGTCAGTGTGTTTATCGAGTGTTTATTTCTTCAAGTGGTTTATTATAGACGTAGATACTCTTAACCATAACCAAACTTTTCTTGAATGATATCCTGTTGGGAGGCTATTTCGCTTACATGAAATGATCTTTAATGCGCATGCTCAGTAACATTGATATAATTTTAATTTATTACTTACTATAAAAGTCAATATTGTTCTATAAATTAAAAAATATAAATTCTATAATTCTTTTAGTTTGTCACTTGGATTTGAAACTATGGGGTTGCCTATTATTTGGCGTATGTGACGTCACTACTAAAAAGGTTATTATCCAAATTAAATTAAATTTTATTAAATCAGCAGTGCTTAGAACGCTGGTATTTAACATGACATATATACTTGGTCGCCACCAGCTACAAAACTTACATTACCTTATCCTTAGCCTCAACTAGGAATCTTTGACTTGCCCTTGTTGTTCTAAGGTTATAGCCTCTATGGGGGCGGACCCGCTATCAGAACCCCTAGGTCTGATTTCGATTGTTGTTGGTTCTAAGACCACTGCGGACGGACCCGCTCCTCGAACAAAGGTGATCCTCTGAGACGTTTCGTAGTAATCTTTGTAACTGGTCCAATTCATTACTTTTAAATGTTTCGTCGTCTCTCATTGATGGAATCTTCAGTGATGATTTTGCAGTCGCGGAGAAGCTTTTGTATCTGCTAGAATGAACTATTTGCTACATTAATTATACTAACACGAGCTAAATTAAATTATGAAGTTTAGTAAGCCATATGTTTCTTTTGATCAAAAATTAATTTTTATTGAGTTGCCAGTGACATACTAAACCGATATATAAAAACATATTAAGAATATTATGTTTAACATTCCGCATATGTATGGTAACTACAAACAGGGCCTTCAGCTATCAATATTAAACTCAATGCATATAATTTAGTATAACGAGTAAATACTTCCAAAACATACTTTTGGTTTTTCGTTCAAATGCTTTTAACTTTATTAAAAGGAGAAAACTATCAAAATGCATTGGTTAATAAACAAATTGCAAATTTTTACTACGAAAGTAAAAAGAACACGATGTGAATCTATAACATTTTATTATTTCTCTTTAATTACAGAGACAGTTTACTTTTTGTTATAGATAAAATAGCATTATGAAAAAGTTATATTAATTTACAAACCATTGCTCTTCGCTGCAATATAAAACAAATTCAAACTCATAAATTAGTAGGGATATAGCCATATTTGCGATAAAACATTGCATAATACAAGGTGGACCATGGGAGCGGGAAGTTCTGAAAACGACGTATTTCCGAAAGTAATTGTATTTAATTAAAACAAAGTATAGCAATAGCAAGATAATTGTGTGCCATTTTTATTTCTTAAAAATTATGCCTGCTAAATGGCAATTCTACATAACACGACGCAACATATCCAACGGAATAGTAGCAATTTCTTCCCGAATTTTCATTTTCAGCTCCCGAATATCTCGTGGTTTGACAATGAACACCTTGCTTTTTAGATAGTCCCACAAAAAGGAGTCGCATGTCGTAAGATCTGGCGATCTTGGGGGGCCACTCAACGTCTCCGTGTCTGGAGATAACACGACCTGGAAACAATCTTCGCACGGAATCCATTGATGCTTTTGCGTTATGTGAAGTAGCGCTTGCTGGAACCAGCTATTGTTCTGTGGAAACATGTTCAGTTGCTGTGTAAGGAACTGGTTAATCATGTCAGTATAGCGTGCAGCATTGACTGTTAAAGCATTTTCATTAAAAAAATAGGGACTTACGATTCCCATTGAAGATATTTCGCACCATACTGTTACCTTGGGGCTGTAACGGCTGTTGATGAAGTTCTTGTGGATTTTCCAAAGCCCAATAACGGCTGTTTTGTTTATTGATATAGCCGGATAAATGGAAATGTGCTTTATCAGACATCCATAAATTGTGAACGTCATGTTCATGTTGCAGCATCGTTTCAGCAAAATGTAGGCGAACAGGGAGATCTGTTGGTTTCAATGCTTGGACAATCTGGATGTTGTAAGGATGAAAATTGAGATCCTTGTGTAAAATTCTAAGAAAAGTAGTCCTAGATAAGCCCAAGGCCTAGCTTTGTTTTCGACTTGAACGTTTTGGACTGCGCTCTATAGATGCTCTAACGCGATCAATGTTTTCAAGACTTCTGATACTTCTGTTTGGTCCCTTATGTTTGACATTTTCAGCTGATCCAGTATCTTCAAATTTACAAACTCACTCCTTTATGGCATGGGCAGATGGAACTCTCTCGTGACGAGCAATGTTGAAATTAATTCGAAATTGCCGCTGTGCTGCGACCACACAATCATTATTTTTGTAGTAAGATTTAATCACAAAAGAACGTTGTTTGCCGGACCACTGTCCCATGATTACTAAATGGCATAAAATGACAGATAATAATTTGTCAAACAAATCCGCGGCAACCTATGCATAGTAATGAAATAATAACATTTTCAAAACTTCCCGCTCCCATGGTCCATCTGTTATTATATTGAAAATGATGTCCTTGTTATATTGTTAATTTCTTGAATAATTGCTGCCTCTAATTCTTCGATGTTGTGCATTTCAGATATCCAAAAAAAATAATCTAACGGAGTTAGATCTGGTGACCTAGCTGGCAATAACCCTCGACTAATCAGTCGATTATCATAAAATTCTTAAAAAAATTGAATTATTGTCCAACCTACTTGTAACCGCTCATCATGGAACTGTACTAAAATGGTGCTAAACTAGGGGTTCGATATTTTTCAGCATTTATAGTTTCGTATAAATATATAGGCCTTATTATACTTCTTCTTGACATGGCACCCAAACGCCTCGATTTAAGGGATGTAAACCGATTTCCACAAATGTATGAGGACTTTATGCAGCCCAGGTTCTATAATTTTGGCTATTTAAAATAAAGGACCCAGCACACACCAAAATTTATATGTTGTCCTTTTTTATTGCTGATTAAAAGTCTCTATGGCCACGAAGCTCCAAATGCCCATCTGGAGACGGTAAGGCCCACAAAAGGGTAAAAAACAATGAAAAATTGAAAAATAATTTTTTCTCATATAATGTAGCAAATATAAAACCTTCTTGACAACTAGCTTGTTTAACAATGATTAGCATCTATTTGATAGAAATCTGTGAAATGCTCTCACAAATAAAGAATAACGACAATTACACCTGACATTTAAATAACCCGATGTGCATACGAGAAGGTTAAGTCGAATTTTGCACATGCATTTTGCCCTGAAAAAGACAGTTTGTGTGGGGGTGCTTTCAAAGTTAAAATATTTTAAAGACAGAAACTAAATTTGAGAATATTTGCACGAACTTAATAAAAAAAAATACCTGTTTGAGCAGACAACTTTGATGTGGATTTTGTAAGACTTTGATTTAATCGTAGCTGCATATTATCGATGATATTTTCTGTAAGCTTCACATCTTTTGACAATAGCACATTTCCGGTTAAAGAAAGTGTCATAGTTAATATTTGCGTCTGGAAATCCCCTCAATTGCTCAATGCACGATCGCAAAGGGTATGTCCATGACCCATCTTCACTTCGAGTTCCACCTCGAAAATGTTATTCTGAAATAAAAGTATTAGGTACGAACCTCAAAATTTTATTTCTATACGGCTTACCAATAATCGATGTGCGACTTAAATGCAACAAATAGGAAACAACAAAACGATAACAGAAATTGGACCGAAACAATAACAGACACGGACAACAGACGCTGCTGAAAAATGCACAAATGTCAATTTAAAGTCATCGGTCATAATGATTCATTTACAATATATAATAACAGACCATTGAGTCTACACTCAAGATAATCCGATCGCTGATTGGTTGAATGAAATGTGAAAAATTACACCAATCAAATCATGGGTCGTTAAAAATGTAAATTTTAACGTAGTCTTGATCTTACTGTTTTAGTAATTTTTTATTTTACAAGAATTTAATTGCCAGTGCCAAGGAAATAGCATTACTGTGCCAAACAAATGGTGACGTAATCATTTATGAAGACCCTGTATAATTAATAGGCCAATCAATAGATCATTAAGTCAGTGATTATGTGACAAAAATACTAGTAGCAAACTGACTATTAGTTAATATAGTTTAATATTATTGTAAGTGATGACATAAACAAAATTCAGTAAAATTTTCTTAACAAGGACACCTAAATATGTATATTTTGGAACAGAAAAGTACTTTTTGTACGAAAACCTTCAAATTCACGTTTGATGTCAAGATTTCGCGTAAATGTCAAAAAATGCAGGAACAAAATAAGGAACGTCCGCAGGTTCCACATCATTGTGATTCCGACTATTGTATTTTATGTATCACCACTTACAATGATATTAAACTATACTTATAACTAACAATATTCAAAATTGTATACCTATGTATCCACTGCCCCTTATCTCCCGACATTCCCCTACTACTCGATCGCGTACGCGCGCTCGCCCGTTTTTGAGCATGTTTGGAGGAATTTTTCAATTATTTCGCATCATTTTATCGCAAAATTAGATATATGTTTTGTATTATACTTCTACTTCTACCTTTAAAATCCAGCTGAAAAATTAAAGTCGAACCACCTACAACGCATCCAGAAACTTTGCAAAATAGTGCGCCAAATTGCAATTGTGTCAAAACTAATGATCCGACAGCGCCTGCTTTGTGCACACTTAAAGTACACTGAAAAAATCACTGATATAACTAGTTTCTTTGATCGATGTAGAGGAATTTGCATAAAATATTATTATATAAAAGATTTTATGATTTTTTCTTAGAAATTCTAGTTCTTTTCTTCTTTTATAAAAAATACAGGGTGATCCACAAATGATGACCAAAAAACCTCATATCCTTTTCTATAAAATATTTTTAATTTTTTTTAAATAATTTAAAAACTGGTACGTAAAATAATTTGAAATTGGGCACATGTATTTATGTAAACATTGTATAAATCTGAGGGCCTTTCCTAAAATTTACATGCCCAAGTGGCGGAGATACAGGGTGTCGGTGGTATATTTTTCTAAATAAAATAGTACGCCACTGCTTTACGGTAACATGATATTTTCGGATTCGTCTTTCAATTTTCTACAAATTACTACTCTCTTATATTTTTTGACAATAGCCTGATTTTTGAGTAAAACTTAAAAAACGAACTAAGGATACACTTAATACACTTCGATATTCGAATATAATGCTTTTTAAAATTACATAGTGGAATGCGATATCAACTTTGACATTCTGAGCAGTTAGAAGAAAGAATAAATAATGCTTTTCATCAGATTCAAGCAACAATAAATTTCGAATAAATTATATTTTCGTTACAAAAAACATGTCGGGCCTGTGTTCGTGGAAATGGAGGTATTTTTAAGCATTTACTCAAATAAAATTATTAAAATGATGACTAATACATATCATTGTTATTAATTTCTTTATTCGAATAAATAACCGAAGTGCTCGTCAGTCATGTCATTTAAGTAAAAGTGTTTTCAGTTGGTTTTTTCAGTTTTACTCGAAAATCGGGCTTTTTTCGATAAACATAAGAGAGTAGTAATTCCTAGAATATTGAAAGGCGAATCCGAATATCATGGTTGTTACCGTAAAGCAGTGGTGTACTATTTGATTCAGAAAAATATGCCACCGATACTGCGTATCTCCGCCACTGGAGCATGTAAATTTTAGGAAAATCCCTCAGATTTTGGACAATGTTTACATACATACATGTGCCCAATTTCAAATTAGATCACATACTAGTTTTTAAATTATTTAAAAAAATTAAAAATATTTTTTTAAGTTTAACACCCTGTATGTTTTTAACGAAGCGTCTGTAGCGCGTTTATAGGAAATAGTCCCCTTAAAATTCATCAAAGAATACGAGGTTTCATTTTTGGTCACCGTTTGTGAATGATATTTCAGTTCGGGTGAATCAAACTTTGACCACAAATAGAACTCAATAAATAATTCATAGGTAATTGCCTTATAAAGTAAGGGTCTAAGTCTCACCTAAGGCAATTCTGAATTATTTATTGAGTTCTATTTGTGGTTAAAGTTTGATTCACCCGAAATTTGTGAATCACCCTATATATTTCTTGAAAATACTGAATCATTTTGTAGAAGTTTATGAACCTAAACTTTTTTTTATTTGAAAATATCTGCGGCAAATAATACTGTATATAAATACTAGTATTTAAAAAGTGAAACATAGCATTTACAAACATTGGAAGAAATGCCTTTCTCAGTGAGATACAGGGTGTAAATAAATAAGTGCGAAAATTCAGGGGGTGCTCCCTGTGGAAAAATAATGTAGGTCTTTCATATAAAAAAATCTTATTTGAACGTCCCTTGTAAATATACAACCGCTTAAAGAGGCTGTCAAAAAAGTAGTTTTTAATTTTTTTCTAAAGTATCAAAAAAGTGACAAAAATTCTCAGTAAACAATTTGTTGATTTTTCCCTACGGTTGTAAGGGGTTACAAAAAACACCCCTAAGACTTGTTTCATACGTATTTTTTTTTTTCACTTCAGGTAGCCCGACTCATTCTAAACAAGAAGTCTTTCGTAATTTTTTCGTAAAATTTACGATTTCTGAGTAAAAAATTTATTTAAAATCAATTACATGGCATATAATAGGGTAGAAATTTCGTCGAACTGTAATTTATTTAGTCACGTTGACATTTTGTAATGGCATTAGCAATACCGTAAATGAAATGCATTTCGGTCATTTCTACATTAGAGTACACCTTCATTTTGATGAATTACCACAAAAAAATTCTCAAATCGATCACAGTGCATCATCAATTAACAATAACTGTAACCTTATTAACAACAGTTAAGTTGCTATTACAAAATGTCAACGTGAGTCACCTATTGAGAATCACACCTGAATGAATTTTTTCGCATTTATTGATTTACACCCTGTAAAATGTGTTAATTAAATTTAAGAATTTACTCTATTCAACTGTGGGATTCTCTAGATTAATAACAACAACGATAAAATATTTGGGCAAATGAAAATTCAACATATTTATTTAATGTAAGAATAATTTCCACACTCTTTGGAAACATGTTTATAAAATCCCTTTTCGATAGTTCTTTACAAGGAGCGATTTGTTTCAGTTGTCTCTAAGAAGGCTTTTTGTACGCTAAATCAACACGTATGATTTCAACTGTCCACAAAATGATTACGTTCACATTGCGAATATTTAGTACAGCACTATCATTTTTATATTGATTTACGTCGAGCTTGTCAAAAATTTAGCTAACTGGTGATACTATATCCCTTATGCCCGTTTGCACCGTTTAGAATTTAAGCCAAGTTCAACTGAACTTGGTTTAATTTTAAAACTAGGTTTTATTAATCAGCTTTTGCACCACTTACTGCCGATTGTAGATTTATTTAAACTGGGTTTTAGGAATACTGTTTAGGGATTTTATTATGCTGCTAACTTATGTCCAGTTATGTTCGGAAAAAAATATGTCAAAGTCAACTTCTCAAACCAAAATTTTAATATGAGTACCATCAATAACACCTAACACTCTAGGAAATGATGCAATTTTATAGAACTCATGTTACACACTAACTATTTCTTCTAGGTTTGGCATTTTTATGTATCTCTGATAAAACCGAGCTATTGCAATTGATACTCGTACAATTATTCTGGACATTGTTGATATGTCCATCCCTGAAATGTCTGCAATAGCAAACAAATGACCAGCACAAGCATAAAACCAATTGTTGGATAGGAGATACACTATTATTCCCAGAAATACAAAATCATGTTAAGAATAAAAGATTTTTACAACTCCAAAATTCTGATTGCCAGTTGCATCATGTTCATGCCGACGTGTTCGTAAAACTTACATATCACTTGGATATTCCAACTCCTCTTCAATTAAAGTTAGCAGATGTAATGTGGTCTCTTTTGTCAAGCTAAATCTGCGGAAAAAGTCATATTGTCTAGATCAGGGATCCCCAAACTATTTTGGACAAGTGACCCCTTTTCCAAAATGAACTGTTACCTCAGACCTCCATGACCAAATTACCTACTTTTAAGATCAACCCCCTTATTCATAATGGTCCGCTAACTTAAAACAGCTGCTACAGAGTGTTATTTTTCATTCTGACTTAGGTCAATAGAAGAAGGCAGAGTGAGAATTAGCAATGCTTTAAGTTAGCAGACTATTATGAATAAGGGGGCCTATCTTTAGTTTTTTCCTATTGATACAAAATACCTAGGTACTAAGGTACCAACTGAAAAACTTTGCACTTTGTTAAGTGAGTAAAGTTGACTTCATTTTCTCATCAAAATTTAACAAAATAAAAAGACATACAATTCAGTAAATATCAAGTTTAATTTATAATGATTATTACAAATTAAGTACTTAAATAATCTTAAGTAGGTAGGAAATTATATTTAAGAAAGTATTAATTCGCAAAGAGAAAATAAAACATTCAGTGTGATGGATGAACCTGGTGACTATCTACCAATCTAGCTACATCCGGTTCAATATTGGTGAGTTGCAGCCTTAAATCTCCACATTCATTGATTTTCAAACGGTTTCTTTGTTTCGTCAAAATGTTTGTTACCACACTGAAGCTTTTTTCAACTAGGTATGATGATGGAAAAGCGATAAGGTATTTTTCAGCAATGTTCCACAATGTAGGATACTGTGTTTCAATGTTGCGTTGCAACCAGAACTTCTGATAGCCTTGGTTGAACTTCTGCTTAAGCTCTTCGTCTGTGCTGATGGTAATCAACTCTTCTTGCATTATCACATTGGCTTCTTCTATGGCTGTGGTATTGTACGGATTTATTATCCATTGAGGAATTTGTAAATTTAAAAGATCCTCAAACCTCTCCGTAAAATCCTTGTGTAATGCGTCCAAGTGGGTGACATATAATAAAATGTCATCATCTTGAAGCATTTCTGGTAATTTTGACAAATGCGGAAACTGCGAATATTCTTTTCTGCCTAAATTTTGTTTATAAAGGATTAGTTTACCCACGAAGGCCGATATTATTAATTTTGTTTTAATCAAATTAAGATCGTCACCCTGCAGTTGCAAATTAACTTTGTTGAACATTCCAAAGATATCAGTCAAGTAATAAATATCTGTTTTACAATTGTTCAGATTTTCTTTCAAATTCGGATCTTTTTCTTGTAAAAACTCCAACACAGACTCAAAAATGGCTGAAAATCTTTCTAAGCAAGAGCCTT
>NW_019416365.1:376779-399977 GCF_000390285.2 Anoplophora glabripennis | reverse complement strand
TTAAGGACGGGATTTTGTACAAAAAATATCGCCCAGCGTGAGTCACGAAACGGGACCCCGGCAGGTGCTGTTCTAGCGGCCAACGCTTCAAGTCTAATAATTTAAACTGCAGCCACATTCGCCCGATTTTTCAGGAACGGCTCCAATTTGTGTGCATACAATCTTATAAGGAAAGAGAGTAAATATTTTATTAATCAGTAATAGATTATCGAGGACAATAATATTTTTTTATTGAGTAGGCAATAATTTTTAGTTAATAAGCTTAAACAATCTTATAATTACTATTCCTTCATTATAAAAACAGAAATACGGTTTTTAAAATTACATGTAGTTTCTTCTTCAAAAGTGACGTTAAAACACGTATAACATGGAATAGTCAACAGTCTAATGTTTATATTTTCACATTAACAATGCGATAATGTAAATTAACTGCTATTTTCAGTAAAAAAAATATATACCTAACCTGAATTATTTTTTTACTTTGGCGAGTCATATTAACTTAAAAACAATGCTTCATTACTAAAATATATAGAAACTTGCTATTAATTGCGTTTGGAGAATAATAAGTATAGGCATAAAATATATATAAAATATTACTGTATGTATTTAGTCCATTGAAATGATAATTTTTTCCTCTGTCGATCAAACCTGGGTGTCGATCAAATCTGGGCGCAAATATGTTTTCGACCCTCAGGAATCCGAATCCGCAAATTTTTGACCTAGGTGATCAGGCAAGGGGTCAAAAGGTCAAAAAACCCGTAAAAAATAAGTTTTTTCGCAAATATCTCGTACACTACGGCAAGTAGCAAAAAAATAATTGCACCATCGTGTTCCCAGGGAAATTTTACATCGATTATATGCTATTGCTTATTAAAATTAAATAAATGTATGTCATGTTTTGGACAATTACTAAGCAAGAGAGGGGAAGTGTATATCTCCGGCGGTGAAACCTATTTGGGGACTAGTAGAGCGCGCACGCTACATGTATCGGCTGACTCGAAGCTGACAGCTCTAGCAGGTGCGCTTCTTTCGAATATAATGCGATTTCAAATATAATTAGCCTGCAGTTATAGTGGATCTGAATTCAATTTCCAGATACACTATTTTTTTTGCTACTTCCTTTAATTTTTAAATGGAAAACCAAAAATAATACTAATGAAAAACAGAAAAAAAAATTTTAGAACGAAATACTTATTGCAAAAATGAAATATAGTGCTCTGAAAAAGCGACTTGTAAAGCTTATTCTACAAATACCTGTTCACAAAAAAAGTCAAAATTTGTATAAACAATTGTTCCCAGAATGACAATTTTTTATTTCTAAATTTTAAAATGAGTAAAATAAGCCTAGTAGTCCGGGCGAATTAGTTTTTTTTTTTCAATAATCGGGCCCACCTCGAATTTTATGGGTTTAAAATTAAGTAAAAAATACACAGAATAAAAGCCTAAATTTGTGTATTTGNGTAAATATCAAGTTTAATTTATAATGATTATTACAAATTAAGTACTTAAAGAATCTTAAGTAGGTAGGAAATTATATTTAAAAAAGTATTAATTCGCAAAGAGAAAATAAAACATTCAGTGTGATGGATGAACCTGGTGACTATCTACCAATCTAGCTACATCCGGTTCAATATTGGTGAGTTGCAGCCTTAAATCTCCACGTTCGTTGATTTTCAAACGGTTTCTTTATTTCGTCAAAATGTTTGTTACCACACTGAAGCTTTTTTCAACTAGGTATGATGATGGAAAAGCGATAAGGTATTTTTCAGCAATGTTCCACAATGTAAGATAATGTGTTTCAATGTTGCGTTGCAACCAGAACTTCTGATAGCCTTGGTTGAACTTCTGCTTAAGCTCTTCGTCTGTGCTGATGGTAATCAACTCTTCTTGCATTATCACATTGGCTTCTTCTATGGCTGTGGTATTGTACGGATTTATTATCCATTGAGGAATTTGTAAATTTAAAAGATCCTCAAACCTCTCCGTAAAATCCTTGTGTAATGCGTCCAAGCGAGTGACATATAATAAAATGTCATCATCTTGAAGCATTTCTGGTAATTTTGACAAATGCGGAAACTGCGAATATTCTTTTCTGCCTAAATTTTGTTTATAAAGGATTAGTTTACCCACGAAGGCCGATATTATTGATTTTGTTTTAATCAAGTTAAGATCGTCACCCTGCAGTTGCAAATTAACTTTGTTGAACATTCCAAAGATATCAGTCAAGTAATAAATAATTGTTTTACACTTGTTCAGATTTTCTTTCAAATTCGGATCTTTTTCTTGTAAAAACTCTAACACAGACTCAAAAATGGCTGAAAATTTTTCTAAGCAAGAGCCTCTTGATAGCCAGCGAACTTCAGTGTGCAGAAGTAATCAAGTAAAGACGTCGTCGTTTTCCTCACATAGCTGAGCAAATAACCGAGAGTTCAAAGAATTGCTTCGAATCTTGTTGATAGCATTTATTACATATTGTAAAGATTTATGCAATCTAGGACTCAGCTTTTTGCTACTAAATGCTGCCTGTGAATCACGCAGCGAATGACCAGTACATCAGGCAGTTGTCGCTTTAAGTGAGCTATAAAACCACGATGACGACCAACCATAGACGGTGCACCATCAGTCGCAACAGAAACAATGTTCTTCCATGGAATAGCTTTGTCAATAAAAAAATGTTCCACAGCCTGAAAAATCGATTCTCCTCTGGTATCAGTCTCTAAATATGTAGCAAAAAGCAGTTCTTGGCACATATTTTCATCTTTGATAAATCGAACATATCCTAACAACAGAGCTTCATTGCCGGGTAATGTAGACTCGTCCAACTGGAGAGAGAATCTGTTGGTCTGTAAGAACTTGCATAAAATGTTTTCCACATCGCGTCCCATCTCGTCTATGCGTCTCTGAACGGTGTTATTGCTCAAAGGTATTCTCTTTAAAATATCATGTGCGGGTTTGTGCAATACATTGTTAAGAACCTCCGAAATGGCTGGTAAGATAAGCTGCTCTCCAATTGTGTGGGGTTTCCCCGACTTCGCTATTAGTAAAGATATATTATAGGACGCTCGTAAACCATCATCGTCTTTAATAGATGATGACGCAAACATCGATCTTATGGATGGCCTTTTGTCTAGTTTTTCTTTAAGTGCTTGAAAAAATGACGAGCCATTATTCGCCATTATTCCATGGCTAGAAATTGGCCTCAATGATTTGGGATCGAGGGGGATTATCCCTCTCTATCCTGCCTCATCTCGTGTAGGCCTGGACAGCCTTCGTAGGTGGGCCCCATCCGTTGTCTACCCCGACCGCAAATGCGGCCGGTGTAGGCGCTTTGTGGGACCTCCTTTTGTCCTGGCTGGGCCCCGCCGGCTAGGGCCCTTTCTTCTGGCACTCTTCTTGCTTCGCCGGCTCGTCTGTGTAAACCCCGGGGGTGGTGTCATGTTTATGGTTGGGTAGGGTAGTGCGGCTATGTAGCCTGGGATGAGCTTTGCTAAGGTGGCCCTTAGCGCAGCGCGGGAGGAGAAGGGTAAAGAGGGTATGGGGGGGGGTGTATGTGTGTGTGTGTGTGTCGTTGTCTTCAAATGACAAGGGCTTACTTTTTTGTCAGCATGTACTCTTGATAAGTGGTCATCCATTTTTGAAGGCTTCATGGCATCGTTACTGAATACTTTTTCACATATGAGACACATCGGCAAGTGTTGATTTGATGGAGATGCAATAAATCCGAACTTCAAGTAGTCCAAACTGTATTGTCTGCATTTTTTTTCGTGTCCACCAACATAAAACTCAGTAATCCTGCAAATAAAAAACTACCTAAATAAAAAACAATAATAAACTGTTAAATTTGCACACTATCTTATTTTTATCACACCCAGGTAATGAATTCTTGTTAGGTATTACTGACTTGCTCATTGATAAACTTGGATACCTATATTAGGTAAGTAACAATAGTAGGTAATTAGGTATAGAAAATTCGTATTAGGTAAGTAGGTACCTATCAGCATAAGAACGAAAACCAAAGCAAACTGAACACTTCAAAGTTTAGGTACCTACTTACTTAACAACTTAAGTGTAAGTAATTTTTACAACTTACTTTAATACTTTTATACCTACTTATTTAAAATATGTTGTATGTTGTGTTTACCACTTTTTCAGTCACTTTACTTCACTTAATTTAGCTATGTAATAACTTTGTAATCTCTTGAAATAAATGAGTACTTTATATGAGTTATTATCGTTCAAGCTCCAACGAATTTCAAAACGCAAATGAACTTTCAACCTAAGTGCAAGCTCGTTAAATAGTAAAATATCAGGAACATGTTTGGACTTGATCATGAATTCGTTCGTGTTAAATCGCGTAAGCGTCAAATAGAGAGCAAGTCAAAACGCGTCTGNAGGTGACCTTGACCCCAGGCGACCTTGACAAGACCTTGACCCCAGGTGACCTTGACATGACCTTGACCCCAGGTGACCTTGGGGTGTCCTTGACATGACCTTGACCCCAGGTGACCTTGACTTGGCCTTGACCCCAGGTGACCTTGGGGTGACCTTGACCCCAGGTGACTTTGCCACGTCACTTCCTGGTCCAGAACCGGCCTATTATATCTACTGCCGTGGTGTTTCGATATGTGATGATTATTTAAGGGACACTTTAAATTTGGACAATTTTTGTGAGAAAATGATGGAGATAGAACTAAAACGTTTTCTTATTTTTAATTTGTTCGATTATCTGCCATATGCAACTGTTGTGAAATACAAATTAACGTCTCAAGAAAATGGTGATGATGGTCAAGATCAGACTAAGTCAAAGATTATCAAACATAACATGAAATTTTTATGAGATTTTGATATAGTTATATAAATTATATATCATATTAATAAATTGTATTGTATTAACAATTTTGTCTTTTCTTATTATGATGTAATATAAATAAAATAAATATAAGATTTTAAACTTTTATTGTTGATTTATTTATTACATGAGTACAGAAAAAATACATTATTTAAATACACAAAATAAAAATAAATTACATGAATAAAAAATAAAATGTATTAATTAACAACTAAGAAATTGTTCACGCACTTAAGATTTCCGTTAGATTATTTAAATCCATTATGAACAGAACCGTCCAAAGCATTGTAAGCCAAATAAGCATCGTGAATTATCAATGCATACACTCGTGTATTTTCAGGATAGTTTTCTTTCAGGTTTCAAATTCTAGTTTTATGTCTACAGTGGATGACTTCATGGCATCTTGTTGATGTGAACAATCGATAATAAATAGTGGATTTTTTCGGAACTCTCCAATATCCATCATTGGTTCACAATTATCTTTACCATAGAAACCGCGTTGAAAATTTTCGTAAGCACAGTAAGCTACAGAATCTAGTTTCTTTCCAAAGTCTAAATTCCAACGTTCATATGGATACACTTCTGAATTTAAATAGGTTCGGATATTGCTTATAGCTGCATGAACGAATAGAGTAACGTCCTTGCTCCTATTGTCAGAACTATCAGTACTCTGGAAACCGATAATGATATATCGAGATCTTTCTAAACTGTTAGTGGTCTTTATAGCCCATATACCTGTAGCTGATTTGCGAAGAGTCGGTAATTCATATACGTACGATAGGCCATCTTAATTTTAGCATTAACACTATTCTTATTAACGCGATTCAGTAACTTCAGGTTTTGTCTGTCTTCAGGCACGATGTGTCTTATCCTCTATTCGATTTTATTAATTTCAATATCTGCATCAACTTCTTCGAGGTAGCAATTCTTAAAAGATCGAGCAATTATCAATGTAAGCTCTTGTTTGGTGTTGAGAATACCCCTTGTATAATCTTCGGCAAACCCCATAAGATATTTTAGATGTAATTTCCCACTAAAAATATGACTGGCGGTATTAAAAATATCTTGGTTTTTCTGTGTTAATCCCCATCCATAAGATAGTAGTGTTTTTAAATGTGTTTGCCCCCATGATACCATAGTTTTCATTTTTGGATTCTACATCGAATTTTGTTGAGTTCTTTATAGTTTTACTTTCAATTTTTTTAAATAAAATGCACCGTTTTATTACACTCTTTTATTGACTGTCAACTGACACAGAGTACAGAACAACATACAACATAGAACAAAAAACAAAAGAACGAAACAGTAATACCAACTTATCAAATGATAATTATAACACATGAATCGATACAATCTAACCTTCTCCTAATTATCACTTTGATACAAAAATCTTTTAATTTCTAAAACTTCGCATCAATTGGTTCTTACAAAAATTGAACTTTGTCGTGTTTAGAGCTTTTGTGAGGAATCGGCTAACTGTTTTTCATTGTATTTTAAATCGATCAAGTTTCTTGCACCTTTTCTTTGATAAAGTAGTAACGAACGTTTATGTGTTTCGAACGTTTATTAAATTGTCCCGTTTTAATCAATCTGATTATCCACATAAAAGTCAATCTTAATCTGATTATTAGTAAGTTCATCTATTACAATTTTTATATACAACAATTAGTTTTAATCAATCTGATTATCCACATAAAAGTCAATCTTAATCTGATTATTAGTAAGTTCATCTATTACAATTTTTATATACAACAACTCCTTTACACACTCGGCAGCTGCTATGTATTCGGCTTCAATAGACGAAAGAGATACTATGAGTTGTCTTCTGGAACACCAGCTGATTGGGCCACCACAGAACAATATAACATACCCAGTTGTGCTTCTTCTAGTTGCATCAATCAGAGTCACTATATGCCACTAACTTATCTTCAGTGCTTGGTCTTTTATAGAAAATTCCCTCTTCTTCTGATGATGTTAAATATCGAAAAAAATAAATTTTTTACTTTGGAAACATCTTGTTCCCCTGGATTTTCGGTTTTTCGACTACAAAAATTTACAGCAAACGACAGATCAGGTCTAGTTTTCTCTGTTAAATACAAAAGACTACCAACAGCCTCACGATATGGATATTTAATGTCTTTCTCAGTACAGTCTTCATAGTTTGGATTGTACACTATAGGAGTCGAGACTGACCTTAAATTTTACATTCCAAATCTTTCTAGTGTGGTTTTAATGTAATTAGTCTGCTTCAAACCAATTCCTTCTTCAGTGTGGACTATTTCAATACCAAGAAAAAACTTGGATTTCTTGTCACTTCAAATTCAAATTCCTTTTGAAGTTCTTTTAACAATTTTTCTACTTCTTCATTGTTTTTACTTATCAAAATTCCATCGTCAACATGTATAGCCAGAAATAGTTCACTTATTTTGTTCTTGAACAAGCACTGTTAAATTTTTAGAGATTTGAGTCCAGCAGATTTCAGAAAATTAGTGAACCTCAAGTTCCACTTTAATGGTGCCTGCTTGAGACCATATAATGCCTTTTTCAACAAACAAATTTGATTAGCATTGTTCTTATTCTCGAAACCTTCAGGAGTTTTCACATATATTTTTTCATCAAGTTCGCCATATAGAAAAGCAGTTTTAATATCAAATTTTACTATCTTACAATCATTTCTGGTAGCTAGAGGAATCAAAATTCTTATTGAACTTATATTACAGACAGGACTAAACGTGTCTACAGTCAATGCCATATTTCTGTTCAGAACCACGAACAACTAGTCTTTATATTTTCCGTTTCCTTTTTTCCGAAACACCCATTTTGTAGAAAGAACTGTCTTATCTCTGACTTCACTTTTATTTACCATTTCCCACGTTTCATTTTTTAATAATGAGTTCTTCTCTTCTAATATAGCTTCCTGCCATTTAAATTTTTCAGGGCCGGATATTGCCTCTTGATACATCAGCAAGGCATATTCCGCTTCCTGCTCGAGATTATAATCTAGTAGTCTAGTTCGTAGTTTTACATGTCTTCCACAGCGTGTTTGTTTTGCTCCAAAATTATGCTCTACGTCAGAGATCCCCAAACTATTTTGGACAAGTGACCCCTTTTCCAAAATGAACTGTTACCTCAGACCCCCATGGCCAAATTACCTACTTTTAAGATCAACCCCCTTATTCATAATGGTCCGCTAACTTAAAACAGCTGCTACAGAGTGTTATTTTTCATTCTGACTTAGGTCAATAGAAGAAGACAGAGTGAGAATTAGCAATGCTTTAAATTAGCAGACTATTATGATTTAGTTTTTTCCTATTGATACAAAATACCTAGGTACTAAGGTACCAATTGGAAAACTTTGCACTTGGTTAAGTGAGTAAAGTTGACTTCATTTTCTCATCAAAATTTAACAAAATAAAAAGACATACAATTCAGTAAATATCAAGTTTAATTTATAATGATTATTACAAATTAAGTACTTAAAGAATCTTAAGTAGGTAGGAAATTATATTTAAAAAAGTATTAATTCGCAAAGAGAAAATAAAACATTCAGTGTGATGGATGAACCTGGTGACTATCTACCAATCTAGCTACATCCGGTTCAATATTGGTGAGTTGCAGCCTTAAATCTCCACGTTCGTTGATTTTCAAACGGTTTCTTTATTTCGTCAAAATGTTTGTTACCACACTGAAGCTTTTTTCAACTAGGTATGATGATGGAAAAGCGATAAGGTATTTTTCAGCAATGTTCCACAATGTAGGATACTGTGTTTCAATGTTGCGTTGCAACCAGAACTTCTGATAGCCTTGGTTGAACTTCTGCTTAAGCTCTTCGTCTGTGCTGATGGTAATCAACTCTTCTTGCATTATCACATTGGCTTCTTCTATGGCTGTGGTATTGTACGGATTTATTATCCATTGAGGAATTTGTAAATTTAAAAGATCCTCAAACCTCTCCGTAAAATCCTTGTGTAATGCGTCCAAGTGAGTGACATATAATAAAATGTCATCATCTTGAAGCATTTCTGGTAATTTTGACAAATGCGGAAACTGCTGAATATTCTTTTCTGCCTAAATTTTGTTTATAAAGGATTAGTTTACCCACGAAGGCCGATATTATTGATTTTGTTTTAATCAGTTAAGATCGTCACCCTGCAGTTGCAAATTAACTTTGTTGAACATTCCAAAGATATCAGTCAAGTAATAAATATTGTTTTACAATTGTTCAGATTTTCTTTCAAATTCGGATCTTTTTCTTGTAAAAACTCTAACACAGACTCAAAAATGGCTGAAAATTTTTCTAAGCAAGAGCCTCTTGATAGCCAGCGAACTTCAGTGTGCAGAAGTAATCAAGTAAAGACTTCGTCGTTTTCCTCACATAGCTGAGCAAATAACCGAGAGTTCAAAGAATTGCTTCGAATCTTGTTGATAGCATTTATTACATATTGTAAAGATTATGCAATCTAGGACTCAGCTTTTTTGCTACTAAATGCTGCCTGTGAATCACGCAGTGAATGACCAGTACATCAGGCAGTTGTCGCTTTAAGTGAGCTATAAAACCACGATGACGACCAACCATAGACGGTGCACCATCAGTCGCAACAGAAACAATGTTCTTCCATGGAATAGCTTTGTCAGTAAAAAAATGTTCCACGGCCTGAAAAATCGATTCTCCTCTGGTATCAGTCTCTAAATATGTAGCAAAAAGCAGTTCTTGGCACATATTTTCATCTTTGATAAATCGAACATATCCTAACAACAGAGCTTCATTGCCGGGTAATGTAGACTCGTCCAACTGGAGAGAGAATCTGTTGGTCTGTAAGAACTTGCATAAAATGTTTTCCACATCGCGTCCCATCTCGTCTATGCGTCTCTGAACGGTGTTTTTGCTCAAAGGTATTCTCTTTAAAATATCATGTGCGGGTTTGTGCAATATATTGTTAAGGACCTCCGAAATGGCTGGTAAGATAAGCTGCTCTCCAATTGTGTGGGGTTTCCCCGACTTCGCTGTTAGTAAAGATATATTATAGGACGCTCGTAAACCATCATCGTCTTTAATAGATGATGACGCAAACATCGATCTTATGGATGGCCTTTTGTCTAGTTTTTCTTTAAGTGCTTGAAAAAATGACGAGCCATTATTCGCCATTATTCCATGGCTAGAAATTGGCCTCAATGATTTGGGATCGAGGGGGATTATCCCTCTCTATCCTGCCTCATCTCGTGTAGGCCTGGACAGCCTTCGTAGGTGGGCCCCATCCGTTGTCTACCCCGACCGCAAATGCGGCCGGTGTAGGCGCTTTGTGGGACCTCCTTTTGTCCTGGCTGGGCCCCGCCGGCTAGGGCCCTTTCTTCTGGCACTCTTCTTGCTTCGCCGGCTCGTCTGTGTAAACCCCGGGGGTGGTGTCATGTTTATGGTTGGGTAGGGTAGTGCGGCTATGTAGCCTGGGATGAGCTTTGCTAAGGTGGCCCTTAGCGCAGCGCGGGAGGGGAGGGTAAAGAGGGTATGGGGGGGTGTGTATGTGTGTGTGTGTGTGTCGTTGTCTTCAAATGACAAGGGCTTACTTTTTTTGTCAGCATGTACTCTTGATAAGTGGTCATCCATTTTTGAAGGCTTCATGGCATCGTTACTGAATACTTTTTCACATATGAGACACATCGGCAAGTGTTGATTTGATGGAGATGCAATAAATCCGAACTTCAAGTAGTCCAAACTGTATTGTCTGCATTTTTTTTCGTGTCCACCAACATAAAACTCAGTAATCCTGCAAATAAAAAACTACCTAAATAAAAAACAATAATAAACTGTTAAATTTGCACACTATCTTATTTTTATCACACCCAGGTAATGAATTCTTGTTAGGTATTACTGACTTACTCATTGATAAACTTGGATACCTATATTAGGTAAGTAACAATAGTAGGTAATTAGGTATAGAAAATTCGTATTAGGTAAGTAGGTACCTATCAGCATAAGAACGAAAACCAAAGCAAACTGAACACTTCAAAGTTTAGGTACCTACTTACTTAACAACTTAAGTGTAAGTAATTTTTACAACTTACTTTAATACTTTTATACCTACTTATTTAAAATATGTTGTATGTTGTGTTTACCACTTTTTCAGTCACTTTACTTCACTTAATTTAGCTATGTAATAACTTTGTAATCTCTTGAAATAAATGAGTACTTTATATGAGTTATTATCGTTCAAGCTCCAACGAATTTCAAAACGCAAATGAACTTTCAACCTAAGTGCAAGCTCGTTAAATAGTAAAATATCAGGAACATGTTTGGACTTGATCATGAATTCGTTCGTGTTAAATCGCGTAAGCGTCAAATAGAGAGCAAGTCAAAACGCGTCTGAAAGACGTACGCTCGAACTCATTATCTTGCACAAACTTGTCCGCACAGACTTGCCGAGTTTTTCATCTTGTACGAACTTGAGACTTTACATTACTACAACAATGCTATTTCCTACAAAAATATTAATTATTCTTAGTACACGTAACACAACATAAACAATACAGTACCTACCTATCTTGAAAGTTTTAAATAAGAACTTGTGTTAATTTAATAGGAGTCGATTTTTAGACCTCGTCGACCCCCCAAAATCAGTTTTCGTTTATGTCGACCCTTAGGAAACCGATATCGACCCCAAGGGGTCGATATCGACCACTTTGGGAATCCCTGCTCTACATCTTGCTCTCTTTTCAAATTTCCATTGTCTTCGTTAGTTTCATGTTCTTTCAAGTCATTTGCATTGTTTTCATTTATCTCTTCTGCACGATCAGACGGTATTAGGCTTTTCATTTGCTCTTCACTGACTTTTTCTGGTACATAAAAAATCACATCTCTACGTATTTTTATGGTTCTGGTTTTTGAGTACCATAAACGATACCCATTTAAACTATATCCTACAAAAATGTACATTTCACTTCTCTTATCAAGTTTTTGAACAGGTCCTAGAATTATTTAATGTGCCTGTGAACCAAATATTTGTAAGTTTGACAGGTCTGGCCGTTTTTCTGTCCATTTCTCCGCCGGAGTTATATTCATTCCTTCAGTAGGACTCCGATTCAATAAATAGGCTGCGGTATACATCGCCTCTCCCCATATTTCTTTATTCATTTCACTGTCGAAGATCAAGGCTCGTGCTTTTTCAAATAGAGTGTGGTTTAATCTTTCCGCTTTGCCATTCAACTGTGATGAGTGCGGAATAGTATAATCCAACACTATACCTCTATTTCTACACCAATTTTTAAATTCGTTTTGAGGGTACTCTCCACCATTATCGCAACGAATCTTTGACACTTTCAGGTTTTTCTCGGCCTCTGCTTCAGATATCGTCAGTGTAATTCGCAAACTGCGTAACTCCATTAGAAGAATTTTACAGGAGAGCATAAAAACTTATCTGCTTAATGGAAATTTAATATTATTGAGCAAAATTGATATATTATATCAAGAATGGGATGCAGATTAATTTTTTGAATCAAAACAGGTAAATTCTGTCTCTTGGCAAAAAAAATGGAGTTAGGCATTTTTCTGATTAGTTTTCTGATTTTTTTTTGGAGATACGCTCTTTGATATAATCATAGGTAGATATTATCTATCGTAACTTTGTATATGATTATTTAGAATAGTGAAAAGTTGCCTGATAATTAAACTGAAAATATGTATTTATACATGTTAATTTATTTATTTATTTAGTTTATAATAAGAAAATATTGTTTTACAGAATTATAACAGGAAAAACAAACAAGAGTTTTTAAGAATGAAATAAATCTAGCCTTCATTCATGGAGCAGTTTGTCATAAAATCCATGATAGTACTTCTCAATACTCTTTTTAGTTGTTGTAAGTGCAGAAATTTTTCTTTTTTTATAGGATTGAGACGATTGAGTTGAAGGATAAAGTAAAGTTATGAAACTTACCTTAAATTCGATGTAGAATCCAAAAATTAAATAAAAAATAGTACATTCCATTCGAAATAAGCGAGTTGACGTCTACTTCCGGTAGAACCGGGAGTTCCACGGCAATGCCAATATTTTCAAGTCCAATAGTTTGAAGAAAATTGCGATCTTTAGTAGATAATTTAGATGTTGACCGCTTAACGTTCTTTCGTAGAATAAACTGGTCTGGGTTATTGTTCATAAATTTATCCTGTTTCCTTGATGGTATGACCAATAATTGGTTTCTCTGATTAAAACAAAATCCCATTACGACCCACTGTTCTAATATAACTTTTTTAGCTTCAATTTTACAATAAGTTTTTCACCGCGAAAATCTGCCAGAGCACCGTTATCATCTAATATACGTAGTGTAATGTTATCGATAAACTGACGCCCTTCAGATCTTATAGTCATATAAATAATATTTTGTGGCGTATGTGCTTCTTCGCCGTTCATGTAGGCTCCTGAGATAATATTGCAATCAATACGAATGATCCTAACTTTCTTAATATCCATTGGAAACGTAGACTCATCCAATATTTGCATGATATATATTTTCAAATCCTACAACACTTGTTAGAGAATGTTGATGTGTCAAATCTAAATCAAATTTAGATCGAATTTCACATTTCAGAGTATTATTGTTGGCTGTTAACATAAATTGATCATCAATGTTAAACTTAGCGTTCTTGTTGTTATGTTTTATTATCGGTTCTATAATCTTTTGAACTGCCATATTAATTTCATCAAGTTCATAAGCACCGGGGGTATTTGAACAAAGGTGGTGGGTGATCCCTCCTTGAATTTGAATCAAATTATGTTGTTTTTCTCATCAATATTTAATATTGAATTATAGGAATAGAAACCATGCAGTCCCAAACCGTATCGACTATATATGTCTAATTCGATCGGTGGATAGAAGTCTGCACTTAATACACTTGAGTATCATGTGAAGGTGAACGTGAGAGCCATGACTGACACATAAAACTTATTCACATAATATTTTATTGTTGATTGCAACAATTCAGAGACATTCTCTTCCCTGAATTTGGTGCTGGTACCACTACATTTGCACTAACGCTAATGTGACATTGTGCAAGGTACAATAACAACAGAAAAATTTTCTTGGCACAGGACCATCATTCACATCTACAGATTCATCAGCTCCGTAATCTTTATTATAATGTTCTAAACAATATGTGCCCATACCATTTACACAATCCAAATTCAATACAGCAGACTCATTATGACGAGGACTGCTCCTACGCTGATTATCACGCATAAATACACCTCGAAAGTTTGGAATTCTCATAATATCAGCATAATAATTAATGTCGATATTACTGAGAGGTTTTCGAGGTAAAAAATTTAAAAGTTTTTTGAATTCTTCGGTTTCAAATATAGTCCTAATCCAGTCCGATACGGTTTTAAATACGATCCTTTTCCATTTTTCCCGAGGGAAATGGCTACCATATCTTTATTATGACGCGATGCTTCAGCAAATTGATCCTTAGCAGTCTTGATGTTATTGATAGTCTTGTATATAGTAGCAGCACCACCAGCTAGACTTCTCTAGGCCGATAGTCCAGCAAATATAGGAATTAACGGTAAAATTCCACCAACTTTTGAAACCGCTATTACTCGCGAAATACGAATATTTCGTTTACCACCAGGTGCTTTAGTAAATCTTTGTGCAGCATTTAATGCAGCTTTTCGTGTGTCCTTGGAAACGAATCGTTTACCTCCAGCTTTTCGCAATTCAGTTCGGACTTTATTAACAACCCCATTACCAAAGCCAACCTTCTTTCCATTCATTTTTCTCTTGACATTCTTATTTCTACGCTTCCTTCTTTTTGCTGTTGTTTTCGTGGACATACATCCCATACCTAAGCGTCGTTTTACCTTCATGATGGTAACTAACCAAGCAGCTGCTTTTTCTTTAATGCTAGCGTCCTTAGATTTAACCCTTTCCCAGGCACGTTGTTCTAATTCGTAATCTGCTTTATGATGCGTAGATAGATCACTAGATTGGTCGTAGCTTATATCGTGTTTTTTACATGCAGTATCAAGAGGGTTAATACCGGGATCCCCTCTCGCTAATCTCTTTTTTAGTTTTGTACCAGGACCACAGTATTGATATCCTCCCGGTAAATGTAGCTCAACGGGAAGTTTGTTTATCAATGAATTGACAAATCGCTGATTTATGCACTTTACGTCTGGACTGTTTTCACATGGAATGTTAACAAACAATTAAATATCTGATACATAATGACATTCATTTTATACTGTTTCAACACTCAATCAATGCGGATTGAAAAACAAAAACAAACATTTGCTGTGGATAATTTAGATGATAGTGTAGGTTGTGGTCTCAGTGTTAACCAGGAAAGTCATGGTCCACTTTTGCCATCAACAATTAGAGGGCTTACAATTGGTTCTTCTAACTCCGGAAAAACAAATGTAATGATTTCTCTCATTACACATCCGCACGGTCTACGTTTGGCCAAAATATATTTGTACACAAAGTCTTTATATCAACCGAAATATGAATATCTGCGCAACATTCTGAAACCTATTCAAGGACTGGAATTCTATACCTTTAATAATAACGCTGAAATTGTTGAACCATCGGATGCTAAACCGGATTCGGTGTTTATATTTGATGATGTTATATGTGAGAAACAAGATGTTATTAGGTCATACTTTAGTATGGGTCGACAAAAATCTGTAGACTGCTTCTATCTTGCTCAAACGTACTCTAGGATTCCAAAACAACTTATAAGGGATAACTCGAACTGGATCGTCATGTTTAAACAAGATGAAATGAATATGCATCACATATTTCAAGACCATGTTTCACCGGACGTAACATTTAAAGAATTTCAGATGTGTGCCGAGTGTTGGAAAGATAATTAGGGGTTTTTAGTTATTGACAAGGACAGAAAATTAGAAGAAGGTAAATATCGAAAAGGTTTAGACAGTTACATATTGTTATTATGTGTTATGTTATTTGTTATTCAAACAACGTCGAGTTCACATCAAAAAATGAAGAAGGGAGAGAATAATAAATATGACCATAATGCTAGCGATATCGAATTAAAACACAAATTAGTTGAAGTGACAGACGCAGTTCGAAAAAAAATCAAGTGGCATTAGAAAATAATATATATGAACCCATCACAAAACCTTTAAAAAGCATATCTGCAGCAGCACAAGCAAATCGTAAATATCAATCTCCAGCAGGAACACAACCTAAAATAAGCCATATAAATTTTCAAATGCTGAATATGCTGATATTGTGTTCTGTTACGGATTGTGTAATGGTAACGCGTTGGGGGCATCTCGAGAATACAGACGGAGGTTTACTGATAGACGACATCCAAATTCTCAAGTATTTACTGATACATTTCAAAGACTCCATGAAACTGGTAATGTAAGAAAAACCACAACATTAGAGCACAGATATCAAAGAATAAATTTGAGAATTATTCGAGCATTTCATAACAATCCTCGACTAAGCGTGAGAAAAGCAAGCCAGCAGCTGCAATTAAATAAAAACAAGGTATGGCGAACTCTTAAAAAAGATCATCAACATGCATATCATTTTAAAAAGGTTCAAAATTTGCACCCTGGAGATGCGCAGAATCGAATTAATTTCTGCTATTGGTTGTTAAATCAAATCGAAAATGATGTTGATTTTGTTTCTAAGGTTCTGTGGACAGACGAAGCGTGTTTTACGAGACGAGGCGTTGTGAACCATCACAATTTACACTTGTGGCAACATGAAAACCCACACGCTATTAGGCCGTCATCATTTCAAAATGAATTTAGTGTGAATGTTTGGTTGGGTTTTATTAATGGAGAACTGGTTGGTCCTGTATTTTTGCCTCAACGTTTAAATTCCGATGGATTTTTAGATTTTCTAGAACATGATCTTCCCGTTGTTCTGGAAAATTTGGCATTACAGCTTCGTGCAGATTGTTGGCTGCAGTTGGATGGAGCACCCGCCCACTCAGGAAGGGCAGTAGTAGGTTGGCTTAATGAGCAATATCCTAACAAATGGATTGGTCGCGGAGGCCCTGTTCCTTGGCCAGCTCGTTCGCCTGATATTACTCCTTTGGACTTTTCCATTTGGGGCATAATAAAAGACAAGGTATATGAAAGTGTGATCAACTCACGTGAACAGCTGCAACAACGAATTAGAGCTGCCTGTCATGATTTAAATCAAAATAGGTTCGTCATGCAAAAAATTAAACGAGCAATTAGAAAAAGATGTGAGGCCTGTACTGCGGCCAATGGCCTGCAATTTGAACAATATTTAAATATTCATTGATACATTAATGATATAGTTTCTGTTTATTTTATTAAATGTTAATGTGCATTAATTTTATAATTAATTTTTGTTATTAAATCACCAAGAGAATTTTAAATGTTTTTTTTCCAACTTAAAAAAAAAGTATCATTGTCAGTAATCACAGATAATATTCAATTAGCCAGGAGTGCGCTTCAACATTTCTTAAATAACGAATAGTGATTGAGTTGAGCGTTTGAGTTGTTGATTACGACAGTTCTGCTAAAATTAAGATCAGGAATGATTTTATAAAATGCCGGTTTACTCCGTAACAGTGCCTATTATGGAAAAAACGTAAGAATGCCTTTTGGCAGAACAATGCACGGACAATTGAAATTACTTATTATTTTGAAGATCAGTCAGTGGCGTAACACATACTTTTTATAAAAGGTATCGGCAAGTGCGGAATGCACGCCACTGGCTCTTTCTGTCGAGCTGAGATTTTGTGAATTATTACTAGTGCACTGTGGCATTCACCACACAAAATTTGAGAACAATTGATTTATAACTCTAAGAGATATTAACAAAAAATTTAAAAAATATTTCAACTTCAACACCCTGTATTTCGGAAAAGATTTAGATTTCGAAACAAGTTTATATAGTAAAGTCCCTTTAATTTTATCGGATCTACCTTTTCCTGATTTTTTTCAGAATAAAAATGGGACACCCTGTATTAAAAGAAAATTTAACCGATCATTTTATAGCAGATATAAATACAGGGTGTCCCTGAAAAGGATGGACGCATTGGATTGATCACATGTTCCTTGGATGAAAATAAGACTATTTAGCCTAACTTACCTATATACAAAAGTGCACGCCTGCTGAGATATAGCCTTCTAAATATAGAATAGATGACTTATTTTTTTCAAATAATTTGAAAACTATTTTTCTTAAAAACTTCAAATTTGGTACACTTATTTTTTTATATAAGGGCAAGGTAAATATAAAATTTGGAGAGAATACATATTGTAACAAATTGGAAAGGCGCACAAAGAATCATGAATGAAAAGTTACTTGACCGAACTTTGGATCATAAATAAAAATTAATTATTAAAATAGCAAACAATAAATTAGTATAAAATTGTTAATATAAAGACTCTGAATAAAAATAAGTATCAATTAAAGAATATCACATAGTATAAAATTGATAATTTAAATTTAATTCACAAGTATAAAATAATTTTTCAAAAGAGTGCATGACATCGACACTTGTTAACACCCAGTACAGTGAGAAAACAGAATTTAAACCCAGAGTGACATATATCAAATAAAAGCCAAATATCCATAGATGAATCTGATATGCATATTTTAGGTAGACGAGTAATTGTAGAGAAGATATCTTAAATGAACTGAAGTCATATATGAAATTTTTTTATCAAATGTCAAAACTAAAGTTTTAAAATAAGGAATATTTTAATAATTAGTAAGAGATTTGTATGTTAAAAATAAAAGACATTGTAAAAAATTTATTAGTTATAAGAAGTGCAGTGAAAAGTATTGTGAAAAAGAGACATCCAAGGACTGGAATTTCTGTAAAGGGACTGTCGAGGAATATGATCTGAATGATCGACCATATTGACATGGGCCCTCGGTGGAGACATCGGAAGTTCGAATCGAGCCCCACGTTGGGCGCCATGTCGAGGAATATGATCGTTTGTATCGGCCACGACGGCATGGGCCCTTGGTGGAGACCTCGGGAGTTCTAATCGAGCTCCACGCTGGGCGCCATGTCGCGATATATGACCGTTTGTGCCTAATATTTGAGAATTGTGCGGGGAATTTGTAACATGGGCTCGCCGCGAAGACGTCGAAGCAGGACTTCGAGCCCCACGTCGAGCGCCATGTCGTGAAGTATGATCTGAATGTTGTGTTTGGTCGGCATGGGTCCTCAGTGGAGGCATCGGGAGTTCTAATCGAGCTCCACGTTGGAAACCATGTCGCAACCTGTGATCTGGGATGTTAGTTCCCTTGACCGGGTTCCGCGGCAGGAACGCACGGAGTTCACGGGGATCGTCGCTATCGACGCCCGGTCGCACTATATTCTCTGACGATTGGAATCTGTGGTGGATATGACCTACAGACGTGGTGTCTAGGACACGAGCTCGCGGGGGAGATCTCGACGAAGAAGGTCGAGCTCCGCGTTGAGCGTCGTGTCGGGTTAGACTTTCTTGATATGGACCACTTAGGCGATGATCGTATGTTCGGGGGAAATCATGAGAATGGACGGGCGACGTACAAGTATTGTTTTGATAAAAAAGGCCGGCTTCGTCACCTATGACGTAGTCGGCTAAGGGGTTTTCGCTTACTATGGCACCCGAACGCGATGCGCATTGCTCCCGCTGGATACCACTTCGTAAAAAAGCTGAATGAACTGTAGCGTCGTCACCGACGGCTAGCTCACGTTCCGAAACACCCGACCTCGGAGGTAGGCCGCTATCGGGGCCAGACCGTGAACCGTGGTTGGACTCATGGGATTCCCCGGACCCTACCAGTTGGTACGTAGGTTGAACCTCGTCCCGAGTATCTGTGGGTGACCCACTTCGTGGTAACTCTTGGTTGCTACTCGGATCCGCGAGTGCGTCGTGAGGGGTGGTCGAGATGGTGCCAGTAACTCGCGTAGCAGCGGACCTCAACGCGTACGGCGCTGTGGCTGCGCCGTGCCGCGTACTTCCGCGAGCCACCATCTTCGGTCCCTCAGACTCTTCGCGGAGCATCGATATAGCGTTGGCAGAAGAGGCCATTTCCTCTTTCACCCCGAATGTCGAGAGATCTTTCGCCGGCAAACAGGTGTGAGGGCAGTTCGTGTGACCGCTGGTCTCTCCGATTTGGGACGAGGTCTCGTCCAGCTCAGTCTTGATCATACTCACACGATCTAATTTATTATTCGTAGTATTACCTTCGAGGGCACCAATCCTCGTAGCACTGGATTTCGTAGTCGCGTCGCAGGGGTTCATCTTCCCCGTACGACAATGTCGGAGCAAGCTCTTTTGCTCCGAAAGTCTTGTAGACGTCTTGTAGTAAGCACTGACTCTACTATTAAATGTGGGTCTCTCGAGGGAGCCCTAGAAGTAAGGATAACTTCTTTACTAAATTTGGAAGTACGCCGCCACAATAACGTGCGTACTATTGCTTTGTGCCCGTGGGTCACAAAGTAAATGCCTCGTAGGGGTTTGACGAGGAAGGTTGCCTCGACGAGTGACCGCCTAGAAGTTTGACGAGGAAGATTGCCTCGGATTTGCAGATCTCAATGGAGTCTGAATTGTAGGTCTCGTAGGAGCCTATGTGTGTACTTTGTACCGAGGTGCGGGTCTCTCGATGGAGCCGGCACAGTCGGAATCAAAGTCTTCGTCGGAGGGTCGCAAGCCTCGGACGGTATGCAGGTCTCTGGAGGAGCCTGAAGTATCGCTGTGTCGATGCGAATGGCTATCGCACAGGATCTTCGTCGGAGGTGGTCAGTCTCGGACGGTTTCGCAGGTCGCAAGTGGATCCTGGAGTTTACCGCTGTTTCGATGCAGGGGGCTATCGAACAGGGTCTTCACCTCAGGCTAGGCTACCTCGGGTGGTTGTCTCGTTAAGCGAGTAGTGGTTGCAAAGCACTATCAATATCACGTCGAGGAATGGCAGCCTCGACGGAAGCCTCGTGAAGCGAGCCTGTGAGCTTGAGCTCCAAAGTTCTTGAGCTTGATGACAGGGTTTTTTCAATCAAACCGTGGAAGATATGTTAAAAGTATATATTGAATAAAATTAATAAACAACAAAGATTCACAATTAACATATACAAGTTATTTACCATGAATAAGATTTGTTACAATTCGCTCTGTATCGCTTTCCGTCTCATGTACTCCCACTGAAGTACTGTAAACGTCAAAAGTAGACGTTCGATCACTTTTGTGGGATTTCCATACTTTTGGCGGACCGGGCCTTGAATTGTCCGCCAAAATCTCGAACCAAAATCATCCATCGTCCCCATCAACGCCGGGACTCGTTCCCCTCTGGCCTCTCCGGATAGTCGATGTCGGCGTCGGGGATTTTGGAGTTTTTTCCCGGTTTGGGAAAAACTCTACCCGCGGTCTCGGCTTAGGCTGCCGAGCATCGCATCCAACCGCCAGAGCGGTGGAACCTTCGGAAGACGGTCCTTTCGGCCCAAAGACGGGGAAATTGGAAACATCGGTGAAATTTTCCCCGTCTTCGTAAAAGGGCTTACGGAGGTCTTATTTCTTGATGGATTCATTTGAAATTTTGTCTGTTGATACACGGCATGACATAGTGCCGTGGTTGGAGGGTTCGACCGAGATCGCGCGGATACTTTCGGCGGCAGCTCTAAAGGCGTGAAAACCTATTATGGCTTAGCTGGCCGTTAGTAGTCGGGCGATTCGGTTCGAATTTGGATATGACAACCACCTAGCGATACTCTAGTGTGGTTGGAGGGTTCGGCCGAGATCGAATGAGCGGAACGGCTGAAAACGCGGAAAACGTGAAATCCGCGTTTCCCCGTATAACGGCGTTTTGGCTCATCCGATTCGGACGAAAATTTAGTGAGATAATGCTAGCGACTTGAGGAGTGCTGCATTAAATTTTGACACCGATCGCTCAATAACTTTTGGAGTTATTGGCGATAGCGTCCTTGACCAATTCAAAAGGGTGGTGAAATTTCTAATGGCCATTTCCAAATGTCATCGTGAAGCGTCCCGGGGTTCGACTGCAGGTTGCGAGAGCAGCGGCAGTGGTCACTGCGCGCCGGGATGGCAGACCCAGGCGAGATCGGTCGCGATGCGGGTGACACTGGAAAGGTCGGTGAAATTGGTCTTTAACGCTCTGGGAGCGCTATCGCCGTGAGGATCGATGTCTCAAGACTCCTATAGAGGCTTTTTCATTCTGCCCGGCCGACGGCGATTGATTTCACAACCGTGGCGGGTTTTTGGTTTGAATTGGAAAGGTAGGTGAATATGATTGTTTCGCCTCCTTTTCAATTCAGCGGTCTCCGGCATATCCGTAGGTACAAGATTATGACTTCTATGAATATACGGGATGTTCTGAAATCCTGGAGCTCGCTCGAAGGGTGGAATACGACAGGACCTTAAAGAAAAATGAAAACCATAAAGTTCTAGAAGGATGAAAAACAAAAGATTATTGATTAGTTACGGCTTGGTTTAAAAAAAAAGCTACAAAGGAAAAGCAGCTCCAACAAAATTTAATTTAAATTCAAGGAAAACAGTCAAAAAGTAAATTAAACTTACTAGCAAGATACAAAATAGTTTGTTCTCAAAATCCAGAGAAAGAAAATTGGCCATTGAAGAAAAATTTCCGTAACCAGAATAAAGCAGTTTCCAGAGAAGCTTCCAGTGGCCCCATAAATGGTACAAAGGATATCTTCATCGCTCCCAACAAGGAAAAAGCAAATAGTAGATAACAGGTACCTAAAATTGAAAATTAAAGTGCACTAGAATATAAATTCATAGCTATAACCTACAAATAATACAGTATCAATGCATTAAACCTTAGAAAAAGGATAAATAAAAATAACAGGACTTACCAGAACAAAATTGAATACAAGCAAGTTAAATCTAGCTTTAAAAACGCCAAAAATTTGATGAGGTCACACAAAGTTTTAAAAGGGACAGCCATTTTAATTTTAAGAACGTCAGGTTGTAATAGTTAAAAATTTATGTAGTTTACTATAGGCAAGACACAATACACGGGCGAGTGATTATGATAGTATCAATAAGAAATTCAATATACAGGGTGTTGCATCGCGAGAGGGACATGGCTTGATGGGAGATAGAGGACATCTAGTATAACTAGGATCGCCTATAGAAATAACTTCTTGGCCATTCTTTATTGAGATACAGGGTGATTTATGATTTTTGGTCAAAACTGCTTTATGTCATAACTTTGGTAGGGAATGGAATAATGGGTTCATATTTGGTAGGGTTAATGCACTCACGATACTTCATGTATGCATGTATGACAGCAAAAAAATCCAGGTCCGGACTGCAAAAATTGTAAATTTTTTGTGCAAGTCTAGAAAACAACACTCTGTATGTATTTTTTT
>NW_019416365.1:352134-375807 GCF_000390285.2 Anoplophora glabripennis | reverse complement strand
ACATGTCGCTGAGATTACTTTTTTATGTTCTTTTCGATAATCGTATGGGAATACTAAAAAAATACATACGGGGCGATGTTTTCTAGAGTTACAAAAAAAAATTAAAAATTTTGCAGTCCGGACCTGGAATACATATTATTTAAAGAAAATGAGGTTTAAAATATGCATGCTTATTTATAACATCTACCCTCAATTAAGCCTTCGCTAATTTTAGTTGCAAAACCATTTTTATCATGTGTCCTTTACGTAATTTAGTTTTAGAAGCCGTAGTCTCGTATATTCAAGAGCTTATTTAAATAACCACCAAAGTGTAACAAAAAAAAGAAACACGTCTTTAAGATCACTTTTTTATGTACTTTCCGAATATCGTATCGGAATTTAATAAAAATATATACAGAGTGTTGTTTTCTAGACTTGCTCAAAAAATTAACAATTTTTGCACTCCGGATCTGGATTTTTTCTGCTGTCATACATGAATACATGAAGTATCGTGTGTGCATTAATCCTACCAAATATGAACCCATTATTCCATTCCCTACCAAAGTTATGACATAAAGCAGTTTTGACCAAAAATCATAAATCACCCTGTATCTCAATAAAGAATGGCCAAGAAGTTATTTCTATAGGCGATCCTAGTTACCCTAGATGTCCTCTATCTCCTATTAAGCCATGTCCCTCTCGTGATACAACACCCTTATAGTAAATGATTTTTTTTTTGAAAAGCACAGTCCTTGTATTGTACAAAACTATAGTAGGATAGAAATGGTAGAAAAATAAAATATTCTTTATTATTGTTAAACATAAAAATTTGGTTTATAAAGAAGCCATTCCTAATCTCAAGTCAACAAGTTGAAGATTTGAATTATTAATTTAAATAAATATTGTATAGAAAGTTAAAAACTCTATTTTCTGGCGTGCTGCATTGAACAAGTTTATGTATGAATGATACAGAACCGACTCCTGAGATTTCAAATAAAACAAACATCTGAGTAACAGCTAGCAAGGGATAAAAAAAATACAAGGTAAAACAAAAGAAAGGTTTGTATTGAACAATATACAGTTAATCAAAAAGAAAAAAAATTGTTACAAAAACAAAACCAAAATAACGCAACACTCAAGCTAAAATTAAATCACAGCTAGCTGGACACAGAACCTTTTAATTATTTTTATGAATTTGTTTCTCTGTTATATGGCACCTCGTACTAGAATGTTCTATTTATCTTAAACTGATTTTATATTATTTAATGTGTAAAAAATGCCAATTTTACTCAAAATCCATAAACGATATCAAAATTTTGTAGGAGGCAAAAAATCTTCTAAAATAGTGCTTATTTTTAAAAATATAAATTCTGTCGTCATTGGCGTACATACAAAAAAGTTACGGGATAGCCAGTGGCGCACAGGCACTAGAAAGAGAACATCCTGTATATGTATTCTCACCAAATTCTATATTTACATTGCCCTTATATAAAAAAATATGTGTACCAAATTTGCAGTTTCTAAGAAAAACAGTTTTCAAATTATTTGAAAAAACTAGGTTATCTCTATTTAGAAGGCTATATCTCAGTAGGCGTGCACTTTTGTATATAGGTAAGTTAGGCTAAATAGTCTTGTTTTCATCCAAGGAACCTGTAGTCAAGCGTTGTCCATCCTTTTCAGGGACACCCTGTATATAAATCGCATCACGTATTAATTATTAGCAGTTTACATACTGAATGTGGAAGATCAACGATGAGCTCCATCGACAAATTTGGTCGTAGAGGACAACAGAAAACAAAAAAAATACTATTACGCAGAATATTCAGAATAAGTGTTCAAAAAATATCGCAAATCCAGTAGATGGTGCAGACGCTGTACCACGTGATTTTTTTTCACAACTACATTAAGATATACAGCGCGGGAATTAATAAATAAATAATAATTATTTGATATAGCAGAAGAAATGAAAAACTTAATGAAGCAATTAAGACGAGTAAAAAGGACATAAAACAACTCAAAGACTATAATGAACTCGCGGTGAATAAGAAATTACCATATACAGACTATAAGAAGCCCACTCCTATAAATCTCGCTTAGTATACGACGCACGTCAAAAATATTTGTATGTTTTTTATTGCATTTTTTGAGGCCTTTATGCTCGTAAAAACAAATTTGAGATCCATGGCCAACTTTATGAGAAATCATAAAAAACCGGAAAAGCACCGAAAGTTAAGGGCCGTCTAACTTTTTTATTTTAAGAGATAGAGAAAACTTATTTTAATAAAATTTCATGGCAAAATTGATATCTTTCACTTGGTGTAAACAAATTTTTGAAGTGGCGTATGTAATTTGCTGCGCCTTCTACGTGGACAAAAAAAAATGTCATCGAAGTAGGCTGTGGCTACAAAAAATTGCTTGTTTTTTCCTACTTCATGCGATATACTACATGTTGCCTGTATCTTTTATATTTATTACATTTTTTATTATTTTGGTATAAAAAATGTAAACATTTTCGTGTTAACGTAGAAATTTTTGTAGACACGTGTCAACCATAAAATATTTAATAAATATAATGCATTTCTTTTAAGAAAAATACACACATTATTATAATATTGGTTTTTTACTTTAGAGAAACTGAGCCTTCAACATTGTTCTTGCACAGACAAAGTAGCTTACGCTAAATGTAGCACGCTATGAAAACATTATTTAACAAATCGTTTATTGTTATAGTTTATACATAACTGTTGGTTTGGAAATTGTTACAGTTAACTGTGATTTGAAAAACTAAAATTTTGAATAATAATGATATTTTCACATATTGAGAAGTGTAATATGTTTGTATTGTATTATTGCAATTTAAATTCTATTCACGCACTTGCGGAATGTAGAAAACCTTCGCTAATAAAATCAGCTGTTAATAGAATTTGAAATTATGTAAACAGGAAAAATGAGCAAAACAGTGAGAGAATGAAGTAAACTACAATTTAGAGAAGGCTAGTGCAAGAAGAATATTATGAAAGAATGGTTTCAAATGTTATAAGGTGAAAAAGGTGCACCGCTTGAGCTTGAAGGAGGAAGATAAACCGAGGAGATTAGGGTTCTGTAGGTGGTGACAAGAAAGAAAGAGGGAAAATCCTTTTATATGCAGAAGAATGTTCTGGTCAGATGTGCCTAATTTTTGTAACAATGGATGTTTTAATAGGAACATTTACTTCAAATGGACTAATAGTAATTTACATTGGCACGGAGAAACAGGATTTCAACAAAGGTTTTCAGTAAACGATTGGATTAGAATTCTTGATACCTAGGCCATAGGACCTTACTTCTATGGTGGTAAACTGATAGGTACCAGATATTGCAGATCATTAGCTTCAAAAAAGTACATTATTTTCAAACAAAATTTTGTAGCTGACCAATTTCTATACATTAATCTACATTTTTGATACCAAAATTATAAAAATGTAATAAATATAAAAGATAAATGCAACATGTAGTACATCGTGTGAAAGAGGAAAAAACAAGCCATTTTTTGTATCCACAGCCTGCTTCGATGACAATTTTTTCTGTCCACGTAGAGGGCACAGCAAATTACATACGCTACTTCAACAATTTGTTTCCACCAAGTGAAAGATATCAATTTTGCCATGAAATTTTATTAAAATAAGTTTTCTCTGTCTCTTAAAATAAAAAAGTTAGACGGCCCTAAACTTTAAGATTTTTGACGTGCATTGTGTATTAAGCGAGATACATTGGGGTGGCCCTCTTATAGTAGGCAGCCTGTATATCATTACCGAATTGTTAAAGTGTATCACACGGTTTCAGAAGCTCTACAAGGTGCATGGTTTTCGTAATCAATAAATACATTCTGAATATAAATGGAATTATGAGTAATGTGAAGAGACAGGTCGTTAATGAGTTACACAAATCCGCTCGACGAAATTTTCGAAAAAGAAGAATTATAATAAAAGGATTTGGTGACCGATTTAGCAGAAATGCAAGGTTTTGCTAAAGAAAACAAAGGACTCGATACATACTCATAGTAATTGATTGTTATTCTAAATATGTTTGGGCCAAGCCACTTAACAACAAAACAGCTACAGAAGTTCATAATGCAATGAAAAATATACTTCGTGAAGCTGTTTATTCTGCGAAGCACTTATAGTCAGACTTTGGAAAGGAATTTTATAACCGTCAATTTTCATCTCTAATGGAACAGTATAATATTAATCATTATTCAATGTTCAGCATAAAAAAGTGCAGCAATCGTTGAACGTGTTATAAGAACATTAAAAAATTGGTTATATAAAGAATTCTCGGCCAGAGGCAATTACAAATGGTACGATCAGAGGACGAAATACCCAGATGTATATGTAGTGGAAAAAATTTTGAAAAAGAAGGGCAATAAATTGTTTGTTAAATGGCTCGGACTACCATCAGAGCAGAATGGTTGGATCAACAAAGCTGATATGGTTTAATAATGTTTTATAAAATGATATGGCAAAATATGTAGTTAATATATCTACAGCTTTATGTAATACTGATATGTATATATATTTTTTATTTTATCATAATAAAATTACATCTCAAGTACAGCACTATATTAATTTTCTTTCTTTGCCTATATTATATACTAGCGGCCCGTCCCGGCTTCGCACGGGTGGACATTTATTTTAAACATTTTGGGATATAAAAAATATAGCCTATGTTACTCAGGGATAATGTAGCATTCTAATGGTGAAAGAATTATCGAAATCCGTCCAGTAGTTTTTGAGTTTATTCGTAACAAACATACATACATACAAAAATACAAATCTTTCCTCTTTATAATATTAGTATAGATAAAGGAGAACTCGACATAAGAAGAGAAACATTGAATAAATAATATATTTATTATACAGGATGTCTCCGTTTTTTCGTTCTTAACTTTGGGAAATGATAGAACGTGAAAAAATAATAGGAATATTTCCTATACCATTTTTCCCTATAACGCTCCGTTTTCGTGACACAGGGCGTTCAACTCTCAAAAAAATGTGTTATTTTCTTTATTATCTACTAAACAAATAAATATTTTTTGTTGAAACTTGGTATACAGTAATCATAATAAAAGGTTAATATTTTGACGTGAATAACTTTTTCCGGCTATGGCCAGTGGCGTAGATATGGGATTTTGTTCTGTTTTGAACCCCCTAAACTTCAACGCCAGTGGTGAAAAGTATTTTTTCAATACAAATATTAACAACTTATTTTAATTTTATGAAAAAACTGCTCTTGATAAAATTCGCTAGGAAGCTTCGTTCTTGAGATATTTAGTCTTTTTCTAATCAGGGTTATCTTGCGAAATTAAAAAATTAAACAAATTAAAATAACAGCTTATAAACAATTTAATTTAAATGATGCTCAAAGTGAGAACCATTTTCTTCAATACAACGATAGCATCGATTTCTTAATGACCGTCTTATTCGAATGAACATGTCATAATTTATTTCAGTACAAGCTCTTCGAATACGATATAATAAATGTTCTCTATTGTTCACCGAAGTTGCATATACTTTTTCCTTTAAGAAGCCCCAAAGGAAAAAATCTAGTGGGTTAAGGTCGGGTGATCGAGCTGGCCAAGCAACTGGACCACCTCGACCAATCCACATTTCCCCGTAGATTACATCTAACCAATTACGAACTTGACATCCGTAATGTGCAGGACAGCCATCCAATTGTATCCATGCATTTCTTCTCTCATTAAGTGGTACTTCCTCCCACATATCATTATGAATAGTTTTATAGCCTCTTCTAGTCCGCACGGGCTATAGAAGTTTGGTTTGCCTCGGCTGGCCGTGGGTTGCGAGTTAGATGGTCACCGAATTGGCTTGGTATCAGGTTGTCGAAAGGATAGGAAATAAAGTAAGTTCAACAGAGACCAAAAAAAATAAGTTTATTTATTAGGCGCCACTAGGGTGTCTTCTAGGTGGACCGCTCTGCTTCATGCACTCTCCCCTAGTAGAGTGATTCGACCATTTGTACAGATTGGTGAAAATTATAAAAACTTACAGTGGTTCAACAATAACAGGTTCAAGATTTATGTGCCAGAATAAAGTTACAGCTCCCAGACCAAAAACAATCAACATCGGACGCTGGATTCTTCCTGTACCAATTTCAATTCTACTTCTTTACTCTTTATTTATTAATAAATGAATAACTAACAATGTAGCTTGCTAGATAACTTGCTAACTTGTTAAATAACTTGCTAGCTACTTGCTTACTGACTTGCACACTGACTTGCACACTTGCTTACTGGCAAAGCTAAAATTATTAAAAGAACAGTCCTAATTAGTATACAAAAATTTAACACGTGGTTTTATAATCTTTTTAAAATGCCTTACAAAATGCTTAAAATTTGAATACAACTAAATTAATATAAATGCATACCTTTTGCATGATGTTTGCTGCACAATTTTATCAGAAAATATGAAAAAATGTGCTCTATACGTATAGCGTGAAATCTTGCCAGACAAAGGTTCGAGTTAAAAATGTCTGAGAACTTCCTCCACCTAATTTTATACGGTAACTGTATAACAGTAATACCAATTTTCATTTCCGCTCTGGCCTCGAATTATATTTAAAATTTCGCGGTAAACGCATATAGGCCACAGTGATTATACGTCAATGATATGTTAATAGTATACCCTACATCTATGAATTATAATTTGATAACTATCTTAACCTAAAATTTCAACTAGCAATTGAACTTTATTAAACATTACAAAAGGTGTAACCCACGGTTATCTAATAGGACGTGTTCTGGACTAGTACACACAGAGTAAAAGCTACTTAAGTGCTATACAAACTATCTACAAGAAGTTTAATCAACAGGTTGGTTATACAACAAATTTATCATATCTTATACATTCTCCTAATTACATCTGTGGCATTAATACATCTGAACTTAACTTTCAGATTGGTGCAAGCATTTTTGTATGATCTTTTGCAAGTAGACATGAAAATTAAACAAAATTATATAACAAACAAGTGTGTATGTTATAGTTTCCAAAAATTCTAGAAACGTAACGGCGTCAAGTCTGTCTGGTAAAATGTAAGGTCCAAATATACTATTTTTATAAATTCCAACCCACACATTTACACTGAATTCTGCTTGAAAGTTTCTAGGTCTTATACCACGCGGATTTTCATGAGCCCATAAATGTAAATTATGAAAATTAATTACTCCCCGTCAGATAAAATGGGCCTCATCTGTCCACAGTATTTGCTGCAGGAAGTGTTCGTTATTACTCAGGGAATTAATACTGAAATTGCAGAATTCTAAACGCCGTTCGTGGTCTCCTGGATGTAAAGCTTGAACGGGATGCAGATGGTAAGCTCTTTGACGATCTTTACGCAAAGTTTTCCAAATTGTAGCTCGAGGTATATTAAGAATACGAGCAGCTCTGCGAACACTCATAGATCTTGTTTCTTCGAATAATCGAAGAACACGTCTAGTTCTATTTCGTACTACAACATTATTGTGTCTACCTTTTCTTTCCTAAGCACAAGACCATTCTCCGAAAAAAGTTGATGAACTCTTCTAAATACCGCTGGAGATGAATGTCTTGCATTCGGAAATCGTCTTCGGTATTCTGTTGCAACTGCGATGGAATTTCCGTTACAAAATCTATAAACAAAATAAATATTTGCATATTCTTGATTCGTAAATCTAAAAGGCATCACTAACACTAACACTTCGACAAACTCTGACCACACAGCAAACAGATACTATTGTTACAAACTTAGAAACAAGCAATGCCTGCTTAATCGTAAAATTTTTGTAATGCTTAAGATAACCCTGATTAGAAAAAGAAAAGAAATATCTCAAGAACGAAGCTTCCTAGCGAATTTTATCGAGAGCAGTTTTTTCATAAAATTAAAATAAGTTGTTAATATTTGTATTGAAAAAATACTTTTCACCACTGGCGTTGAAGTTTAGGGGGTTCAAAACAGAACAAAATCCCATATCTACGCCACTGGCCATAGCCGGAAAAAATTATTCACCTCAAAATATTAACCTTTTATTATGATTACTGTATACCAAGTTTCAACAACAAAAAAATTATTTGTTTAGTAGATAATAAAGAAAATAACATATTTTTTTGATAGTTGAACGAAAAAGGAGCGCTATAGGGAAAAATGTTATAGGAAAGATTCCTATTATTTCTTCACGCTCTATCATTTCCCAAAGTTAAGAACGAAAAAACGGAGATACCCTGTATATTTATATTTCTACACATATTATATATATTTATATTTTTTCAATGGTTTTCTGTAGTTGCTGACTTTTTGAGGACATCTCACGCATTATTCGCAACCACCTGGACCATTCCGCTAACCTAAAGGCTCTCTTTTCACTCTTGTTTTTTTCGACCACCTGAAGCCCATCTCTAATAAACATCCTGTATTTCGTGGCAGCAACTGGGTCGTAGCCTGGTCCGTAGATGCACTCGTCGTCCCAGTTCTCCTCTGTGATGACCTGTGGTGTTGCGGGATAGGTCGGTCGGTTTACACACTCATCGTCCCTGCTATTGTCGTCCAGTATACTTCCTACGGCGACGGGATGTATGGTCGAACTGCCAAACAGATAGAAGTTGTAAATATAGGTACACAATCATTCCTTCTCTCATATTTGAGTGAGAGGGGTTTATAATAACTAAAACATCTCTTCTACTTACTATTGTGTGGTGATCCTCGGCCTATCCTGGGTAGCAGCAACGTAACTAGTTACTGGGACACATTCCTTGTCCCAACTATTATCGTCCAAGATGTTGTTGTATGATGCCATATGCCAATAAAAAATACGCGTTAAGATGTTTTATTTTTTTGCATCAAAACGGCGCCCCATACGAAGAAAAGGCAAGAGAGATTTTTTGTCACAAATTGANAAAATAAAAAGTTTATTTATTGCATGATATATAAACATGAAAATATAATTTATAAAGCTACATACTAAATATATAATACTATATTGAACATACACTAATTGATTTACAATTTACATAACTTAGTCTAAACACATACACTACTTAACATTATTGCACATTATGCAGCAGTCTGTTAATTTCAACTGGTTGAGCGGTAGCCTACAAGAATCACAATTATAAGACAGGAAATCTGCCAGCTTGATTGTCCTGTGCGATTCGATGTACTGGTATCTGGAAGTGGGGGTAGCATCGATGGCGAAACACTCGAAGTACCGATAGCAGAGGAAGTAGAGTCTATCACCTGGTACTACGATGGAGGACATCGTAGTACCATAATTCTTCTGACCCGAGATCTCTGCTGCCTCCACATATATCCCTCGAACAAGTCCCTCTGCGACATCGTCCGTGGCATCAGCTTCCACACCTTCGTCATGGCTCTCCCCGACCACATCGAATCCTACCTCAATCAACTGCCTTTTAGATAAATCCGCAATATTATGGGGGTCGACCTACATGAACACAAAATACATATAAGTTATTTGCAATTAAAATAGAAAACTAGGTACAAGTATAGTACTCACCTCGTCGTTCTCTTCATCACTGTCTTCTTGAAAATTCGTGGTAGCCAACCTGCTCAAGAATTCATGATGGGGTTCTCCTACAGCCATTATTTTTATTGTAAGTGTTTACTGCTCCAAGATCCAACGAAACTGAATTAAGGTAGCGACCCTCCTCCGGTTAAATATAGTTTATGACGGCACCCGAGTGGAGGGAGTAGTACCTTCCTATACCAAGCGTAGTTTATAACGTTACTTGTTGTATGTATAAAACCACTAGTTTGGGTTTTGAGGAGTTCAGTGTTACTACCTCTCTTCAACAGTATACATATAAACAGTAAGTGAGTTTGTGCTAATAAGATGCCATTTCCGAAAGAGTGGGATTCCAAAGTGACATTATTTGTATATCCAAACAAAATTGAAGGAGCAGTAGTTTGTCACAATTGTTATTGTTTATTTAACAAAAACTTACTCAATCCTTGTACTGGTCTTTGCCCTAAATGTACAAAGGTGAATTACGTAGATTCAAGCAAGACAGTGAGTACAAATAAGTGTGAAACATGTACGAATATGATGAAGAATAGAACAATAAATATCGGGATAATTCGAGTCTGTTGCCAAAAGTGTGCATCGAATGCGTGTCAACCATTACATCAAAGATGTTTAGGGTGCGACACATATATTCAGGACTGTTGGAATAATGTCTGCCCTCACTGCAGAGCGGATAAATATTTGTATGACAGGCTGGGTTGTTTGTACAGCGACGCAAACTGCCATTTTCGAGAATGTTGGTGTTTAATTCACAAGCAACAAGTGTTACGATACGACTTAAAGAACGCTAGCTAAGAAGTAGTGAATAATTGTTAAAATTATTGTAAATATGAAAAACATATGNAAATGGAAATCGCGGCTACTGCCTACGTCTCCGCTCGACCACGATTTGGGACCCGCGGTGGCGGGCGAAGCCCTATACAATTTAGGTATACCTACGCGGGGTACACGCGGAGGCCTACGCACAATACTCTTGTCTACGTAGGGAATCCTACATACCTACATGAAGATACCTACATGGGGCCCTAGGGGACAAAGTCCTAGGTGGGGGCAAAGCCCTAGGTGGGGCAAAGCCCTAGGTGGGCAAAGCCCTAGGTGAGGGTCCTAGGGAGTACGCGTCTACGTGGGGGATTCTGCATACCTACGTGGAGATACCTACATGGGGGCCCGAGGGGCAAAGCCCTAGGCGACTTCATTTGAATTTCCCGCCATTTTTCTCGACCAAAATGCTGCGCTCTGATTGGCTGGCGGGGAAGGGGAGGGGGAAGGGAAAAGGTGGAGGAGTGGGGGGAAAATTCGTCAAAAATGACCAGGATGAACCTCCATAAGAAAATACATGGGATTTTGTCACCGTACGAAGGTAGCCTATCTACTACGGTTTTAATAAAAAACCTTGCTTGAGACTTGTATTTGTACAAAAAAATAATAATACTTCCACTAACATGTTGAGTTTAATAATTTAACTGATTTGTTCAAAATAATTAAAATTATTTGTAAACATAAAAAAATTATGGATTATATATATTTTTTAGTTAAATGAAAAAAGTGAGTGTTTAAGAAAGAAGTAACTAATCAAATGATTTTTACAAAGGAAAAAAATCCAAACAATTTAAGGTTTGAACCGATGATTTTTTTTTATCTACTAAGAACTTTTAGCCCAAAGCCATCATGGAATATTTAATATTTTAAATGATAGTTTATACATAGTAATTCTCCTTAGAACTTTAACTGAGGAAAAAAATCAATACTTTTAACTGCAAGAAAAAAATTAAATACATATATTAAAATTGAATGGAAATAAAATTGAATGGAAAAAAAATAAGTATTTGATAATTCATTTTCTAACCAGCTATTTCACCAACATTTTCTAACTTTATAGCTTTAAAAAAAATGCTCTATTAATTACGAGTTTACTATATAATTTTCAAATCAAAATTTTACCTATAAATATGATTAAAAAATATTGATAAATTTTTAATGATTTCAATGATATGTAAATAAACATTTTTTTTGTAATCTTTCAAGAAACTATGGTAAACCGAAATACAAACAATTTTGGTTTATCTAAAAAAGTAGTTACCCTGTTATACTGTTAATTATACAAAACACTATAATTTTACAGTCAAAATAATAAAATTAATGAGAAGATTATTGAATTTCCAATGAATTCATTAGAATTCGAATTTAAATATTTTTTCATAATTTTACAAGACAATAAAGTAAATTAAAATACGCACAATGTTTGTAAATTTACGAAGCTTGGTAACGAAAGTCGACAACCTGTTTAGTAAAATTACACAAGGCTAAAGAAAAATAGTATTTTTTAGTAATTTTACAATACATTGTGTAATTTTACAATAAGAATAGTAAAAATACCAAAAAAAAAATTTGAATTTTCAATACTTTGTAGTTTAAATTACAATATTTTTTTTGTATATTTACAACAAAATTAGTAATTCAAAACACAAACAATGTTAGTATTTAAGGAGCTTGGTATCGAAAATTGATAACCTGTTTAGTAAAATTACACATGGCTACAGACAAATAGTATTTTTTAGTAATTTTACAATGTATTGTGTAATTTTACAGTTTAAATTGTAAAAATAATAAAAAAATTTTAAATTTCTAAACACTTCACAGTAATTCGAATTATAAAATATTTTGTAATTTTACAAAAAAATATAGTAACTCAAATTACTAAAAATTTTGGCAAATCTTCAGTTTGTTAAAATTTAATAAACAGTTGCGTAAAATTACAATACAAGTAAGATTTATACTCTAAGATTGTAAAATTACACCGCATCTTAGCAAATTTTCTCATGTCTTTGAAAATTACTCAAAATGTGTTATAATTTGAATTCATACACACTGATTAGTAATTTAGCCATCTCATGTTGAGTAAAAAAATTGTAATTTTACAAAAAATTTTTACAGTGTAGGCATCTTTAATACTTTTTATTTTCACTTTCAGCTGCTTTGCTCTCATATCTTCAATCAGATCTTCAGCTTTTAATTCTTCCGATAATTTTTCAAAAACATAGTCCCTCAAATTCGTATTCAAAAACTCTTTTAGTTTATAAAATCAATAAAATAAAATCAAATAATTTTCGTAGATTTCCAAATACTTATGTATTATTCGAATTCTACTTGATATTTGGTGCCTTGAACATACAAAACACAACAAACAGGCGCGTGCGAGTGTACGAGGGTAAGCTTGTTTACTAGTCACGTGTAATCATGCGCGTTTTTTACTCGCCAACTATTTAACTAGCCGGATAGTAAAAAAGCGCGCTAGTGGTGCGAAAAGCTCTGTGTAATCGACTCTCAACAGTACTCTTGCTGTTATAATTTTATCTTGTACGCTTACGATCGCTGTACCTAGTAAAACTACTATATTTTCGCGGACATATCGTCGCTGTGAGGAGAAACGTTTTTTGTGTCCATTCCAACAACGCTCCATACCTTAGTTTTTTCAGCTGTCGCACGAATTGTGATATTTACTAGGATAGCGCATCGTTTGTCGCCTCATGTGGTCCAAATTGCACCTGTAGGAGCGTGCTATGCATGTTACCACATTTTCTACAAAGGCTCTTTTTACAACCATTTTTGTGATTAAACAATTAATACATAATTTAAGCCTCTGAGTTTCCTTTTTCCTAACCTGAATGCTAAGGTCTGGGAATTTGTCACGTTAAAAACAGAATGATTATCATTTTTACAATACATAATAACAAAAAAAAATTGTTTTGACTAGATACGTGCGAATGCGTATTTTGCTTAACAAACCTTGGTTTACCTTGAAATTTATTGATTTCTGGTTATGAAACATTAAGTTTGTCTAATAAATCTTCTTTTCTCTCAGAAATTCGGTAATCTCTTGCATCGTCGGCAATTCACCCTTAATTTTAAACGTTTCCCAATTGCACCGGGTGCAGTAATCAAATTTTGTGTCCCATTCATCTACTGGCTGCCCTAAATTTTCTAGCGATCGTGTGGAAGTTGCACATTTTTTTATTCTTCTCTTATTAAATTCCTTTCATCGTTGCCGCTATAGAAAATATAGAAATTCAAAATAATTCTCTATGCACTAAAACGCAGTTTTAAACAAAGACGGCTGACGTAACGATCCGATATCTGTCCAAACCAAACGAGTCTCGGTCTCGGTAGTCTGTGTAGTTCTGAGTTCTGTAGTCGGTCTCACTCATTTTTGTTTATGCAATCTACGTGTGCCGAATAGTTTTTATATTATGCATTTTTACTTAAGACAATATTATTAGCAATATTAAGAGCAATCTAATAATTGATCAAAAATTGATGTTCTATTAATGTTTACATGATCCTCACAGATGTGTAAAATAGACTTAACACTAACTGGACTTTTCTTCAGGTCTCGTTTCATAGCCACCTCATCTTTTGGTACATTAAAGAATAATTATCTGTTGCGGGCATATATTGTTGTGGAACTACACACGGGTATTATAATATTTATGTTCTGACACTGTTTCACGTTCTCTTGTTGTAATTCTGATCCTGAAGCTATCACGCACTAAAGCTGTTTGGGTAGATATTGTAAAAATGTTCGTAGACTCTATGAAAATTAATGAAACTTGCCTTTAAATTTATATACTAAAACTAACCACTCAAAACTACTCAGAATTCGAAGCGAACACAAACTAAATCAACACAAGATTACTGCCGTCCTAGTGAAAAACGCAGTAACTCAAAAACTGTAGCTAAGAAAAATGGCTTTAACTGTTTGTTTATTGTTCGTTACATTTTTGTAAAAGATTTATACTTTTTTCAATGGAATATTAAAATATAGATAATTGTTTGCTTTTCTGTATAGTTTTTGGACTATATAGTGATTTTGGTCAAAAATAATTCAGATAAATGCGTTTCAGCCTAGTAGTAGAATTACCCTGATCTAGTCATTACTAAGAAAGAATGCAGTAAGTCATGCTTTTCTTCCATTTTACTGCATTTCTGCATGGTAATATTTGATGGATCGCCATTATGATATATGGAGAATAATAAAACATAATGTATCTACTTTTTTGCGGAACCATACTAGGATAATATTTCTTTCAGTCATAATTTGTTTTTTTGGTACCTATATTAACGATCAACATTATATTGGAATGAAAGGGACAAGTGTATTAATAAAAAAAAACAACCTTTAAAAACAGTTATATCCGAGGTTAATTGTATTCTATTTTGAAAGCAATAATTGCTTTCATTTATAAGGTACATTTAAATGAGGATATAAAAATTATTTTTGTTACAGGTATATTTTTTTGTATTATAAAAAATATAAAAACTGTCCTATAAAATATTTCTAAATATAATTTACAAAATTATAAAAAAATAATTCATACTACAAAAATTAATCATTTAATAATTATAAAAAGTAGCTCTAAAAATAGTTACAAAATACATAATTTTTATATATGATTTTAAACAATATATCAATATAACTCGATGAAAGTTAGTAGTTCATCTAAATAATATTTAAAAATTATTCAAAAGAATTATTTAAATCACTGACGGTGTTATCAATGTCAATGCTATACCAAAACCGTCTTCTTTCTTCTCTCATAAGGGGACATAATTTTTTTATGTCCTCTTTTTTTTCTGTACTGATGCCTCTGGTCTTTTGGTGTGAGGTAACGGTTTTTGTATGCCATCCCTTTCAGGCTTGGCTTTTAAAAAAAAATATTTTTTCTTGTTGATACTTGTATTGTTAAAGCATATACAGAGTGTTTTTGAATGGAGTAGCATAAATGATACCAGTGAATCNGTTCTCGGATGTGACTAAAAATGGTTACATTCGATAGGAAATGTCAAGACGAGCAATTAGATATGTTACACGAGGTACTACGGACGCTTAGAAGCCGAGAAAATCAATTTTTAATGTGTTACTAGAAGTATCGTTGGAGTTATCATTACATTACATTAGGGCTGCTATGGAATGTCATGCCATGTTAGTAATTGTATTTTCTGCCTTAAAAATACTTTGCTTTCTTTAAAAATATGAGATAATAATACTTCAAATACCTTTATATTCTTGCTTTAATTTAGTTATTCTACATAAAATATGTAGAAAAACACCAAAATTACCCAATAACTTAAAAAGTGCCACCACTTAGTGTGTAAATAAATCGATGCATAAGGTTAAAAAATATATATTTAAGGAACAAAACATCAAGTCCAAAGCCTGTAAAGTAGTAATAGTTCTATAAAAGTGGTGTTTTTGCTTTTATTCTTTTACATAAAAATATATATCTCTTCATTATAGGAAATCATGAAAAATATTCAAATGATAGATAAAACTTGATAGTTATATAGACATAAAATCCATAAAATTATTAACAGTATGAAAGAGAGCATTTCAAGGGCGAAAGTGAATTGGATACCAAAAATAGTATAATTACTAATTTATTATGCCTTGACTGGAGAACATACATATGGTAAGAGTGAAACAGACTTCAAATCATAGATTTAATTACACTATTAGATCTATGCTTCAAACAAACACGCCCTTGTATAAAAGGAAAAGAAAATGCAACCCCATGATGATATGTGTCAAATATAATACAAATACGAAATACTAATTTTATTTTCCCTAAAGACCAGTATGATGAATATAATTGAAGCAATCTTAGTAAAATTTTATAGGCAAGTACGAAGACTCAAATAGTAATCTTAATTAGTTTCTTTAAATGAGGGTGTGACAGACATCAAATAAACTGCGTCTTAAGAACAGGTATAATAAAATTGTTTATGGCCAACCGTCAATAGCGAATTCCGAAAGTAAATAAACACTTTATTTTACTGTAAAAATCAAGCATTTTACCTAACGCAAATATTTATCAACTACATGACATTAATCAGAAATCGTTTATCACGGCTCCAACAGTAAAAGTTTTGTCGCGAATTATTTATAGAAAATGATGGAAGAAGACATCCAGTACATGTCGCATGAAATTCGGGAAAAGTCGTTAGAAATGTGTTTCGAAATTGTACCACAAAAATCGGTGGAAAAATACAATCACCAGTATGACATTCATGGAATAGTGCAAGAAACACAGAATTAAAAAATATTGTGAAAATGTTTTACCGACATATTTTTCCGAGTTATCGAAAGAGTATTCTCCTTCAATGTGGTCGTTTTATTCCCTGGTGAAAGCAACCCTTTCAACATAAATAAATGACGCTGACATTAGTAAATATAAAAAACTTATGGCTTTTTTGAAACAAAAAGGAAGAAATCATATTCCAAAAAATTCTTTCACAAGAAGAAATACTTAAATTTTTACTAAATGCACCGGATAAAATCTACTTGATGATGAAGGCAATTTATGCTAACTTTTCAAAAATAATTTGATATAAATGTAGTCATTATTTTAGATTTGTGTTGTGTTTGACATTGCCGGGGCTTTACGTAATGAAGAACTTTTGAATTTAAAAGTAAGTGTCATAGAGCACAAAGAAACAATTCTGGTTGTTCATGTAACAAAAACAAAGATCAACAGGCCTCGAATATTTGTGATCACTTCAGAGTTTGAAGATAAACAGATGTCAAAACAGTGTAGTCAATAAAATAATTATTTGACTACCAATAAAATCACTGAAAATTGTTCATAAAAATTATTTGCAATATTAGCATATTATTATTTGTTTTATTACATAATAATGAATTCTATTTATTTAAAAAGAATTTATTTATTTGCCTACACCGACTGACACACAGTATAAGTACCAATTGTGGGTGGGAAACAAATATAAAAGATAGCTCGACGTTAATATTTATAGTTTCTTACAAATTGATCTGATATATAGGTATATAAACAAAATATGTCAAATTTGTTCATCATTACAATATTATATTACACTAAATAGACCGGCAAGTGTAAGAATAGGTTTGTCAGTAACTATGTGTGGTGACATTTTGTAATTGGAAAGGACCCCGCACAAATCTTATGGAAATTGGGTCCCGGTCAAATTCGTTGAATTTTTGATATGTGATAGAGTTCATCATACTGGTCGATTGTCTCAATGGCCACAAAGTTCAAAAATGGATAGTTTGGCCGGTACAGAGCTTTNAATGATGAATAAGTGGACATGCTACAAGTGTATTTTGAATGTCGCAAAAACTGTGCTGCGGCAACAAGAGCGTATAATGAGAGATATCCAAATCGTCAAGTTCCCCACAGACAAACTATTTTTTTAAATAATAAAACTATTACTTTTTAGTTAAATATATTTCTTCAGTTCATTATAACAAAAGTATTTTTTAAAATAGTAACAATTGATAACAAAATAAGCTGTGTATTCCAATAGCCAATTCTGCGTCAGATTTCCTGAACCTGAAATAGGGATGGTGTACTGTCATTAACCGCTATTTGCAACTTTGCAATAAATGCAATACGCGACGGGTCAAAGATCCTAGATCCGGTCGCCCGAGCAATGACAATACATTATTCTTACTCAGCTAAACTTACATTATTGTAGTTATAGAAAATAAAATTAGTCTTCGAACTCGAACTCTCTATTAATTAACATCAAAATATACCTTAAGGGCCCCATATTCTTTAAATAGTGTTTTCCGCAAAGACAAATAATTTCAAACATTTAATAACTGAATAATCTAAAGCTTATTAAATAATAGGAATGTTATGTCATGCCACCTGAGTATTTTCAAAGACGCCGCAGTAAAACGAATAAACAGGTGCAAAAAACGATCAGACCATCAAGGTTTTAGGTACTGAAATCTACGAAAATACTAACTTTCTTATATACAACTCCACATGTAAATATTCTTATAACATTTATTTGCTTGTCCTACATATAAAATTGTTTACTTTTATTTATAAGTACGTGAAAATAATTCTTAAAATGTGGGGTTAGAATAACAGCAAATGCATGTTTTACAAACGCTTTTTTTTAGTTATTATTTTATTTGAGTAAATTTAAATGGTAACAATGAATAAACAAAACATCAAGGATTTTATTTTTGTGCTTACTTTTGTTCTACACGTTTTACTTTTCACGATTTCAGTACCTAAAAACGCCAGAAATTTAACTATTTCTCGGCCAGGAATATGGCCACCTTAACCCAGAAGTTAATACCACAATGGTTTATAATGGATGTAAACTTATTCCGGTTACCTAGAATCAGTAAACTTATGCCGTTAATTTGACAGGTACGGTTCACAATGTAGACTTCAAATTGCCATTTCTAATTCTATAAATTGCGATAAAAATGTTATATAATAACTACACAAATAACATAATTTAACCGCTAGTACTAATATTAATAATCAGCTACAAATCCTCACAAAACGCGAATAAAAATAAACGTCAGGTCACTAATGACCTGATTGGTCAAATTTTTCCGTATCCGTAAAATATAAAATATCAGCTCGATCAGGTTAACGGCATAAGTTAAGGAAATGTGAACCAGCCGCTTACGTCATAAGTCTAAGTTAACGGCAGCCCTTAAACATCTAAAGTTGGAAGTATATTATTTTTTTTCCCTTTACTTTCCTCCCTTATTCTTCTTTGCTTCAAATTTCGTAGCCAATCCTTGACATGGACCTCAAAATCCTTCTTAGATATTTCAAACTTTTTATAAACAGCATCTACAAAGAGATACATAGTAACTTAGCAAGAATGTCATTCAATTCAGGAAAACTTGCAAGTTGATTAGAAATTTTATACCAAGAAACTATTAATCCCTTGATAATCACACCAGCCTTGATAATCACTCCACGTTGATAATCACACCAGTTGAAGATAATACTGTAGTACATAAATAACATGCTAAGAGCTCATACACTTGGAGGCCGTCTAAGGGTTGCAAAATCAGCCCCTAAACCGAATAAAAATTAGAAAAAAATTATCGCAATGGTTAGCCACCTTGATAATCACACAAGTTGAATATAATACGGTTGTAAATAACATACTAAGAGCTCATCCACTTGGAGGCCGTCTAAGGGTGGCAAAATAAACCCTCAATTTCTTTCCATATTATTCAATGGTTTAAAATTGTATAAGCTTGATGAACAAATAGTTCCATCAAAGAATTCGCATTGTCAGGTTTACTGTACCCATGATAAATACCTATTGCAAATGGTTCTGTATATGTATTTTTTAGTACAAGTGATCCAAGAATGGGCCATAGCTGACTGTTTGAACACTTTGTAAGTGGAAGTCCATCTATATTTAAATTAAAAATATAACTTCAGGTAATTTATTTATATTACAATATCTTTCCAATGATCTAATTATTCCTCTTTCTAAACCAATGTGATAATAAAAACCTGGCGGTACTGATATCAGTTGTAGCGATTGGTGTTCTTAAAAATGTTCTTCCATCTTTTGGAAAATTTAATTTTAAAGTACCGGATATATCTTGATTTAAAATATGCAGAAGTTCGGTAAGAGCTGAAAGAGTTATATTATTTTTAATTGCCCAAAACCGGATTTTGTTTGTGATTTCGCAATTATTAGTACGTAAATTTGGAATGTCTTCATCTATAGGTGGTATTGATTTCTCTCGAGGCTTTACATGGTAGTGCCCAACCGGTAGTTCGCGGGCACCCGGTAGCCCGCGGCCTGTTTCTAGGTGCCCGCCGACAATACCGATAAATAGGTAGGTATCAGTTGTTAGTTACAAGAAAATGTGCACGAAATAAATGTATGCGTAAGTAATAATAAGCATAGAAGGCATCCATCAGCCGGCCGCTCTCAGCGCAGCGTGAAAACGAGCAAGCAAGAGGGTGCGACTCGTGCGTCATCGCGTCGTCCTGCTCTCTTCCGAGAAAGCATTCGGTCGAACTCGGCGCGTAGCGCGGGCCGCGCGGGGGTGGTCAGTTCAGTTAGTGGTCACTCAGTTCACTCACACGTTTTGAATGAACGCGTTGTTTTTTGATAATATTTTATTGTGTATAAATACCTAACTAGGTTCTGATTCGTACGTATAATATTGTCATCTGGTTGCCGTAAAATGAATGATGAACCTGGACCATCGTAGAAAAAGAAAACATATAACTTCAATGTGGAATGGGAAGAAGAGTTTTTATTTACAAGTGTTCGCGAGAAAGCCGTCTGCTTACTCTGCAATGCTTCTGTAGCTGTACCAAAGCGGTCGAACGTCGAACGTCACCATAAAAGTCTCCATGCTGATTTCAAAGGTAATTATTTAATGTTGCTTTTTTAATTGTTTGTATACTGCTCGCTGGCTGCATTGACATTAAGCGGCAAAAGGTTAGGCGTGCGCCGGGAGAGCTTTTTATTAAACATAATATTAATAGGTGCTTTTTTACATAACATTTGTTTTTTATTATTTCAGATAAATATCCGCTGCAGTCTGCTTTGCGTAAGAATAAAGTTCAAGCCTTGCAAGCTGCTCTACGCGCTCAACAAAATACCTTTTTTACTGCTAAAAATAAATCAATGGCTCAAACAGAAGCATCCTTGAAAGTAAGTTACATTCTGGCATCTCATAAAAAAACCTACTCTGACGGAGTTATAATAAAAGAAGCTATGTTGGGCATGGCATAATCTTTATTTCATGATTTTAAAAACAAAAACGACATAATTTCGGCGATAAGAGAAGTGCCGCTATCGAGGAATACGGTAATACGACGAGTTGATGAAATAGCAAATGACGTCTTTGATCAGATGAAAAATGACTTGGCAAAATGCGAGTATTTCTCATGGCAAATGGACGAGTCGACGGATGTTACTGACTCGCCACAGCTTTTAGTGTTCATCAGAATGGTGTTTTCTGACTTTTCTGTAAAAGAAGCTTTGCTTGCCAATTTGGCGTTGGCAACTTATACACGAGGTCAAGACATTTTTGACGCAATAAAAAAAATGGTCACCGAACAGAACATACCAATACAGAAACTAGTGGCCATGACTACCGACGGCGCACCTGCTATGATCGGCAGAAATGTTGGATTTATTGGTCTCTGTGAAAAGGATAAAGATTTTCCTAAATTTAATTCCTATCATTGTGTTATACACCAGGAAAATTTGATTGCCAAAAAACTTAACCTTGGCCATGTCATGAGTGTAGTAGTACGGATTGTGAATTTTATTCGGGGACGAGCGTTAAATCATCGTTTGTTCAAGGAATTGCTGGATGAATTGGACAGTACACATGGTGACTTGATCTACTTTGCTGAAGTAAGGTGGCTCAGTCGTGGTAAAGTACTGAGAAGATTTGTTGGTTTGATGAAGGAAATAAAACAATTTTTGGAATCTAAAGATAGCTATGATGAGAAACTTGATAATAAAGCTTGGTTGGTTGACTTGGCATTTCTGACTGATGTAACTGCAAAACTAAATAAACTCAACGAAACACTACAAGGCAAAGATAAACACATATCAGACATGATGAGCACAATTTTAGCTTTCGTAAATAAAATTGATCTATGGAAGAGGCAGTTGGACGAGAAAAATTTTCATCATTTTCCCTCGTTTACTCTCCTTTTGGACGCTGAATATCTTGCGGAGTATAACCCAGCTAAACACGAATTACAATCAGATTTCAAAAGGCGTTTTGACAACATTTTCTGTATGGAACCTCTTTTAATTTTCGTACAAAATCCATTCATCGATAGCGATGTTGCACTACTAGCTTCGTTGATGGAAACGCATTGCTTCGTAAATAAAGTGGAAGCGGAAGAAGAAATTATAACACTTCGCAGTGATATAATACTTAAAAGCACAGTTAATAAAAGTGACGAAGTTTTTAAGCTCATGGACCCAGTTAAATACAAAAACGTACGTAACTGTGCGCTCATCGTTAAAGCATTTTTTGGGTCAACATATTTATGTGAACGTGCTTTTTCGCAACTAAAAGTTACTATAGTAAAGTTTACTATATGTCCGTCAACCTCACCACAGAGAGCAGTGTATGTCCGAGAATTGAACCTCTATTTTATCGACATTATCAATTTCCATTCCATCAATATTATTTTCAAAAATGATTGGAATAACTGGTTTTTCCAATATTGGATGTGTTTTATTAACTTGTGTACATAAACCTGTAGCAGCAGAGACGGTACCTGTTTTTGGGGAAATATGTTTCAAGTAAAGGGACTTTTATTAGCATTAAGGTATACAGGGTGATTCAGTCATAATGTCATTAATTTTAACCACGTATTCGGAAGGCTTAATAAAGACAGAAAATCGGAAAACAATTTTTTACTCGACTTTTAAAAATGAAGGAAATCAGCCCATAACTCCCGCTAAGAGTTCCGAGCATCCTGGCCGATGCCCGGATGCTCGGAAAATTTTGTAACGTAATGTCACGAACAGTTGTCGGCTAAAGCGAACAGCGTTGCCAAGTTCACATCATAATGTGTGGTTCACATTTACTGTTAAACTGCATGCTGCATTTTATTATAAATAATTTTAACAATTGTATTAACTTAGTGCAGAATGTTTTAACAAGCCTGACCTTCTTTCTTCAAATAAAAAAAGTCGGCACACTACTAAATACCCGAATATACATATAAAATGCACTACACACGGTTACAAAACCATTAACAATTTAAAGCGTTTATTCAATTCTACCACCGTCCATATCTCCCGCATTTTTCCAATTGCATCTAACATACCATACGGCGCAGCGAACGTGCAGGACATCAACAAAATGACTTAAATGTGATAGAGGCTGTTTTAAATTTAGTCGAGGAGCAGCCTACTATTTCCACAAAAACCAAAGTTTGGCGGCTATTGCGCGAGAATTCACTCAACCCGTACCATTTTCAGAAAGTTCATGCTTTAGAACAGCTGATTCCCCAATCGTCTTGAATTTTGCAGTTGCAGCTAAATCGAAATGCAGCAGACGCTAACTTTATTTTTATTTTTAAAACAAAGTGCGCTGGACGGATGAACGCTGTTTTACTTGTGCTGGTGTTTTAAATAGGTTAAAAACATATTACTTTCTCAAAAACAATAAGTACCTACCTAGGTTACACCAAAGTTTATATTTACACTAAAGTTTACATTTATTATGTAAACTTTGGTTATACGCAACTGCATATTGAATAATAAATTGAAATACTAAAACTGTGTATTATTTAACATAATAAATTATAAAACGT
>NW_019416365.1:339315-349957 GCF_000390285.2 Anoplophora glabripennis | reverse complement strand
AAAAAACAAGTTTTTGGCTTTATTATAGCACATTGACAGCTATTTGACAGCTGCCAACTGTCAATTTTGAAAATCTAACAACAGATCTGAATTCAGCAACCTCAAAAATATAAACCTAGATAATAAAAAAAATGAAATAGGCTATTTCAAAAGTCTATACACACTGCGCATATACATAAATCCGTGGAGGATATTCGGAGCTTTAAAGCTCTGTACCGGCCAAACTATCCATTTTTGAGCTTTGTGGCCATTGACACAATTGACCAGTATGATGAACTCTATCACATATCAAAAATTCAGCGAATTTGACCGGGACCTAATTTCCATAAGATTTGTGCGGGGTCCTTTATCAATTCATAGATATACACAAAACAGTATCATCCACTAAATTATTAATTAACTTATAGTGCGTAATGCATGTGTTAAATCTATTTAGAAGAATATGTAGATTGTATCGTTTCCGCAGTTCTGAATGATTAACACCAATTTCAGAATATATACTATCTAGTTTAAACAATAAATACTTCAAAATTTGTTTCTCTAATATTCTAATTTGGGAATAAGAAACGCATTATATATAGAATTTAATACATGTGAGCCAATAAAGAGACGTGGACTTCTAACAATGAGTCCCGTGTATTTGAAACGTTCAGCTAGTACATTACTAGGTGATCAGAAAATATTGTTTTCGAAACACACCTAAGTTTCTTATTTCGGTAATTCTTGCCCATATTAAATAATTGTCAATAGTGTAATGAAATGAAACGGATTAGATTTTCTAGTAGGTCACAAAGTAGCATTTCCTTATGTTTAATGGAAGCCAATTAGCTATAAAATAATATACATCAATTTTGTCAAGTGACGTTTACAATGTGTGTTATGTGGTACTAATGTGGTATATATTTTTGTTCTATAAGGTTCTGATAAGGAATATATATTTTTCACTTTCAAATCATTTCTCATACATTCTTCACGTAATTTTGTAAACCTTTGCCTCAAAATAATATATTGTAAGCTTTTTATTTAAAAACATACCTAGATACATGTGCCAACGTTATCAGAGTATAAAATAATCAAATTAACCTTCCGTGAGAGTTGACGGTTTATATAGAAACAATGCAATTATATTAACACACAAATTTTTTATTTTTAGAATGAATGTAAGCTATAAAATACATTTTAAAATTACTCTAACATTGCCTTAGTAGTTAAAAAATCATTTTTATTTCGTGTTATTGTCGTTTTATATATGCCAGATCATTTAGTTAGTCTTACACCTTGCTTTAGCCGTAGTGAAAATATAAATTTTGATATTCGATTTTTCAAATATCAAATTTGTTTTACCTCTAACCCTTTTTTCTTTACTCTCAAGAATTCATTTTATTCATAAAGGTATCTCAAACAAAAATCACTTGTTTGTTGAAGTCGCAATAGTTTAGACCAGTAGTGCCCAACCGGTAGCTCGCGGGCACCCGGTAGCCCGCGGCCTGTTTCTAGGTGCCCGCCGACAATACCGATAAATAGGTAGGTATCAGTTGTTAGTTAAAAGAAAATGTGCACGAAATAAATGTATGCGTAAGTAATAATAAGCATAGAAGGCATCCATCAGCCGGCCGCTCTCAGCGCAGCGTGAAAACGAGCAAGCAAGAGGGTCCGACTCGTGCGTCATCGCGTCGTCCTGCTCTCTTCCGAGAAAGCATTCGGTCGGACTCGGCGCGTAGCGCGGGCCGCGCGGGTGTGGTCAGTTCAGTTAATGGTCACTCAGTTCACTCACACGTTTTGAATGAACGCGTTGTTTCTTGATAATATTTTATTGTGTATAAATACCTAACTAGGTTCTGATTCGTACGTATAATATTGTCATCTGGTTGCCGTAAAATGAATGATGAACCTGGACCATCCAAGAAAAAGAAAACATATAACTTCAATGTGGAATGGAAAGAAGAGTTTTTATTTACAAGTGTTCGCGAGAAAGCCGTCTGCTTACTCTGCAATGCTTCTGTAGCTGCACCAAAGCGGTCGAACGTCGAACGTCACCATAAAAGTCTCCATGCTGATTTCAAAGGTAATTATTTAATGTTGCTTTTTTAATTGTTTGTATACTGCTCGCTGACTGCATTGACATTAAGCGGCAAAAGGTTAGGCGTGCGCCGGGAGAGCTTTTTATTAAACATAATATTAATAGGTGCTTTTTTACATAACATTTGTTTTTTATTATTTCAGATAAATATCCGCTGCAGTCTGCTTTGCGTAAGAATAAAGTTCAAGCCTTGCAAGCTGCTCTACGCGCTCAACAAAATACCTTTTTTACTGCTAAAAATAAATCAAAGGCTCACACAGAAGCATCCTTGAAAGTAAGTTACATTCTGGCATCTCATAAAAAACCCTACTCTGACGGAGTTATAATAAAAGAAGCTATGTTGGGCATGGCATAATCTTTATTTGATGATTTTAAAAACAAAAACGACATAATTTCGGCGATAAGAGAAGTGCCGCTATCGAGGAATACGGTAATACGACGAGTTGATGAAATAGCAAATGACGTCTTTGATCAGATGAAAAATGACTTGGCAAAATGCGAGTATTTCTCATGGCAAATGGACGAGTCGACGGATGTTACTGACTCGCCACAGCTTTTAGTGTTCATCAGAATGGTGTTTTCTGACTTTTCTGTAAAAGAAGCTTTGCTTGCCAATTTGACGTTGGCAACTTATACACGAGGTCAAGACATTTTTGACGCAATAAAAAAAATGGTCACCGAACAGAACATACCAATCCAGAAACTAGTGGCCATGACTACCGACGGAGCACCTGCTATGATCGGCAGAAATGTTGCATTTATTGGTCTCTGTGAAAAGGATAAAGATTTTCCTAAATTTAATTCCTATCATTGTTATACACCAGGAAAATTTGATTGCCAAAAAACTTAACTTTGGCCATGTTATGAGTGTAGTAGTACGGATTGTGAATTTTATTCGGGGACGAGCGTTAAATAACTCCAATAATGCACTTCTTCTGTTAACTCTACAGTCCCACATGATTTTTTCAAAATTTGTATTTGGTATAATTCTGATATGTCCATCATTACTAACAAGCCCGCTATTTTGTAATCTGAACACGATATGTCACAAAAATTTCAATCATTTGAATCTTTAAATGCGTTTTCTGAAAAACGATATTTTTGGAATTATCGCGTGTCCCAAATACTACAGATATGTACCTCGAAACATTAAGAATTAATCATAGTTGCGGTATTTAATAATTGCTTATAAGATTGCTACTACGAACAACGATTTTTCATTGCTCTTACTATCCGGTTGGGTAAAATTATATTTTTAAAATTGAAATTCCTAACCTGAAATTCTAGCAAGGAATTGCTTTTTAAAGATTTAAATACTAGCTTTAAATATATGAGAAGAAATGTAAAATAGTTACAGAATATGTAGCAAAGGTCACTTAAGTTTGAACGTATTTTAGGTTTTAGTTGTATTTGTCTAATATGAGGTTATAAAAAGGGTAATTACTATCCATATATTCTTAACACTTGGCATCTATCCATTGTTTTTTAAAGTGGTGAATAAGCATGTGTTTTAGAATAACTACAAGTTAATGTAATAAATGTTAAATTCAATAAAAGATAAAATTTGTGTAAATTATTGATGCAGGTTGTAATAAATAAAAACTACATGCATGTGCGTATTCACAACGGGTCCTGCAATAAATATTTTTACTCTTGTCTTCATATTTTTATCCAATAAATAACTTACCTGTTTACTTTACAATGGTGTAAATCGTTGGATTCGGAATCAAAACAATAATACAATTATATTTTGAAATTAAAAACTAAAAACTGAGAGTTCAGTCATAGACGCGTACTTTTCGCTTGAGAATGAACAAGTAACTAACATTAACTTCTTCAGACCAGACCACAATCTCGAGATTCAACGGGGGTGCACTCCTCCCCCCACTTAATTATCGACCATGTAAATTCAAATCATGGCAGGTATAACAGAAAAAAAACAAGGACCACCCTCCTAACATATGGCAGTCTCGAAAATCCGAACAGGGTGCACTCCTCTTACCGCGACTACACATATTCTACAAGGCCGCTTGGATATAATTCGAAGCAAGTTGATACAAGTTTGATTAAAAAAGAGGATGTACCTAAGTACCTAAAATGTCGCTTGTGCCAGCGATAAACACATTTTTGAAATATTATTGTGTATTACAGTATTATTACTGTTATGATATTCACAGACGTTATTTCAGCTTCGCTTTATTTAAAATATTAATAAATTAACTAAAATACAAAAAATACATTACGTAGACATTATAAAAATAATATGTAAACTATATTTTGGCATTGTATTTCAAACAAGATACTTCTTAAGTAAACTAAGAAGTAGATCTCGTTTTATTCTACATCTATTTTAGCAGTTGATTTTAATCGTAATTAAATAGTAACTGTTTCTACATGCCCCCCATTTCCATTTTTTTTTACCATTTAAAATTAACAATTTTAGGAAATTGTTGTGGTAAATGTTTAACGGGGTGCAAAAATGAAAATATTTGGACATCTACAGACATCGTTTATAATACAAACATTAGCCATTGTCCACGTTGACAAAATTTACTATTGATTTTACCCTGCTTAAAATGATAATTGATTAGATATTTTTAAAATTACCGAATAACATATTGTTATTGATTTGATTAAAAATGGTGTACTATTAAAGCGGGATAGGATTAGGGCTCTTGTATTTTGGGTTGTCTAATGGTTACATTTCAATATAATTTTTAGTAAAACAGTTTTGAGTGGGATACAGAAAAATTAAAACGTTATAATCATGTTATGATGAATGATGAGTTGATAGAAAATTACTTTTTCTATACTTATATTTACTTTACAATAATTGTGAGAAGGGCTATTGCTAGCTAATATCATATTATCAATTACATCTTTAAAATAAAAAGGGCGCTTAAAATATCCTCTCTATTGTAAGTAATTCAACTTAATAATTCAAATAAGGGAACATATAGAAAGATTGACGTATCGCTATAAAAGAGTTTGTATTTGTACATATGTACTATTGCTATCCATATAAATAGGTATTTACTTTCGTGGTGTCGTATCATATATATGATGTATAAAAACATATTAATCTATTTGCCTGAAATTATTTTGTTCCCGAAATATTGTTTCACCACAGCCAGGCGCTGTTAGGATAGTTATAAATAATACACCCACATTTTCGATTGGTTTGATCCTCATTTTTCTATTAATTTCAAGACAACTTTTACTGTCTGATCTATATTCTTTCCTTTTACTTGAACAGCTTTCGCGGCCTAAAGTGTACCAATAAAAAATGAAGCATTAAAATTAAATACAATACAAAACATACAGTTGCCATATGTTTTTTAACCGTTAAGATCAGTACATACGCTACTGATGTAGTGCTGTCTTTATAAGGGTTCGAGATTTAAATATTTCTGCCGTTGTATATATATATAAACCGTAATAGAAAAACAGGAAAATATTGTATGATATACATATTTACCTGCAATTTTTCATCTAGAAGATCATTAGATTCATAACTATCAGCATCCAGCCGAGTACATTTCAAAAGCCCAANTTTAATTTGTATATTTTTGCTCATTGTTGTTACCGCGTAAAATTGGTGGTTTTCAACGCCTCTATTGGCGACGACTCGAAATAATGGACTTGAATGGTGACTCTCTTTGAACCCATACGCTCTCTTGTGTTCGCTATTATTCCGCTATCAAAAACCTCTGGTGTTTTCCATTACGAAACCGGCCGGTATTAGCCTGCGATATAAGTGCGAGGGTGTGAAAATTCCTGTAAGAAGACGCCTAGTTTCAAGGTAAGAAAACCACCGATCGCATTTTGTTTATATTTCATATTCTCAATTATATTTTTGTACCGACAATTAGAATCATATGCCAATGAACCAGTAGTAAAAAAAAATACAGTCCATTTCGAAACATTTTTTGGTCATAATAGTCACATTTGGTCAGATGAAAACCCGCACACTACTCGTCGGTTTCGCTTTCAGATGAGGTTAGATGTCAATGTATGGGCAGGAGTATGGCGATCGTTTAATTGGGCCGCTTTTATACCTGAAGATAGGAAGGGATAGGGCCGCGTTACTTTCAATTTTTAGTAGAATTGTTTGAAAACTTTCCCCTTCAGATGCTACGGGATCTGTGGTATATGCACGACGGAGATCCGGCCTATTTTGCTGGCGATGTCCGTGGATTTTTAGACGATCAATGTCCCAATCGGTGGATAGGGAGATGAGGGCCCATAATCCTATGGACTTTTGTATATGGGGTTATTGAAATCTGTCGTGTATCACACCGAGGTAGAGAATGTAGAGCAGTTGCGGAATCGTATCGAAGATGCCGCTGAAGAAATACGTAACAACCCTGGTTTATTCCATCGCATCCGCCGCTTATCTATCCAATGTGTACACTTGTGCATAGACGGTAACGGTAATGTATTTGAACATTTGCCATTTTGAACATTTGCCCGAAGGCTTACAGCAAATTAAAAAATTAACATTATGATGTTAATAAAAACTGATTTTTGGCAAGGCATGCTCAGACCTCCTCGAAGTTCTTGCTGGGCAACAATAACAATTTAATGTGTTGATTGCATAATTATAAAAAATAATTTATAGCATTTTAAATTATTATTGGCTGACGTGAGCAAACCGTTTATTTATTGTCTTTGTATGTGCGAAAATATATAAATATGGCAACGTTGCATCTAGGGCGCGTAGTTCATATCGTAGCCGTGCTCAAAATCTGAATAACAGACTGACGTCAGCCGGTCAGTAACAGCCTGAAAAGGGGGTTAAATAATGATTTGAAAATATTTTTTTTCTGCTTAAATATGCATTTATTTTTTTTAATCAGGCCATCGTATTATACTCATTTTTTTCTATCCGCTCTTAAAATTAATGACATTATGACTGAATCACCCTCTATATGCACTGCATATTAAATACAATAATAAATGAAAAAATCAATAAAACTAATAAGCTCAAATCAAAGTGTACATTAATGTTTATCAGATCAGTGTAATCACATTTATTATAATAACCAAGGTAGTTTTTAGGTTATATTTAAAAGAATATTTTGGAAGTTTTAGCAACTACTTTCGAATTATATTTTACCATATGTGAATAGTTAAGTAAATTATTATTTATCTATAAGCACAACAAAAATACTTATTAGTAATAATAAAAAGATATATAGATGCTGTCTAAGGCGAAACAATCAAATTCACCTACCTTTCCAATCCAAACCAAAAACCCGCCACGGTTGGGAAATCAATCGCCGTCGGCCGGCAGAATGAAAAAGCCTCTATAAGAGTCTTCAGACATCGATCCTCATGGCGATAGCGCTCCCAGAGCGTTAAAGACCAATTTCACCGACCTTTCCAATGTCACCCGCAACGCGACCGATCTCGCCTTGGTCTGCCATCCCGGCGCGCAGTGATCACTGCCGCTGCTCTTGCAACCTGCAGTTGAACCCCGGGACGCTTCACGGTGATATTTGGAAACGGCCTTTAGAAATTTCACTACACTNTAATTTTACATATTTTCTATATATACTTATATATAATTTAGATATATATTATACCGCTTCAAAACTTTTCAGGTTATTTAACTACCAAAGTAAATAGCACTGAGTCTTTAGCATCTCCATCAGACATTATTTAATATAAAATTATCTAAAAGTTTAAAATAATATTCTACATTTTATTATATCAAAAGTAGACATTGATGAAATTGTCCATATCCTTAAATTTTATATTTCTCGTCACATCTACCTACTCCGGAGACACACTAATTGCGATCGAGCTATTTGAATTCTATTATGTTTACAAATTTACCGTACACCGATCTCCAGTTACATACCCCATTTTCAATAGTACCTACTAGAAGTCGAGAATTGTTGATGGTATTATCGATAATAAAATTATAGGTAGTTGACAGTATCGATAATAATAATTTATGGCATTATCGACCGTTTTCGGTTGTGCCTTCTTTAAATAAATATGAACAATTTGCTCAAAATTTAATATTCTACAGAACCAATAAAATTATTTAGCAAATGTAAGCCTTATAGAAGCCTTATATACATCCTTTTACCTATACATACTACCTACGATATTGAACAAATCAATACAATATACAACAAAACAATATACAAATCAATATCGTGTTATCTATCATCTGTCAAATATCCAGTATGGAATGCTCCTAAAAATTGACTAGTTTATTAAAATTCACAGACTCTCAGCTAGTGCATGGCCAACGTGATGTACATAAATGAAAAATCAATTCGTCGAGCTTTTGAAACATGTTATAATCCATGCTTTATTAAATGTTGAACATGAATATCCACCTAATTGTATATAGGCTTGTATAAATAAAATTGTGTCTATTTCCGACGATTAAATACGTCATTTCGTTCTCATATTTATACCAAAACTTGTACCCTAGGTTCACGTTATCTCACTTAGTTATGAATTAGTATTTTTTTAAACATACTATTGTAATATGTATGCAGATTACGACTCTACCACTAATACTAAAAATAAAAACCGATAGACTTTTTCTTATGAACATTCTTCGATGCAATTTTATCTAAAAAATTAAATTAATAACAAATACGATATCAAAATGGTGAACTGATGAATATTTCATATCCTTAAATTTTAAACCCCTCCTCTTGAGACATTAATAGCGGTCATCTGAATTGCCTTACATTACAAATTTACCTTTCCGATTCCCAGTAAGTAACCCGCTCGTACTTATCAACCGATCTGGGCGGAGCGATCTCGATCCCCCAATACTCAAGGTCGCTAAGCGGGCGTCACGACGCCCGGCGTCCGTCGGGCCCAAGTGCCGCATATCCTACTGCGATACTAGATGGTCTGCTCGGCATGATGCAGTACATGCTTTGAATAGAAATTATAAACCTATTCAAAATATTCTCTTGGAATTCGTTAACGATGGAAATGAAAAACCTTTAACCAGAAATGAAGCTTTGTCCCTTTCCAAGAAGATGCAAAATTTTGAAACAATTTCGACCAAATTATTGGAGAGAGTAAATGCAGTTAGCAAAACTCTGGAAACCCCAACACTAAACCTTACGTATGGAGTTCAACTTTTAGAATCAGTTTTAACCTTTGTCTGCGACTTTAGAGAAAAATTCGATGAATTGGAACGTATGACTAAATTGATGGCTGGAAATGATGATGCGTCAAAGAGAAAAAAAAACAAGAAAAATATTTGCGGACGAAACCAGAGAAAATGAAACTGTACTGAGTGGTCGGGAAAATTTCAAAGTAAATGTATTTTATGTTATTTGCGATGCTTTAGCGCATGAATTAAGGAGGAGACTCGAACCATACTCTGAAGTTCAATCCACTTTTAAATGCTTTTTTACAAATGATAACAACATCATCAATGACTCTCTGGAAAATCTCGCAGCAAAATATTATGCAGATATTGAAACATCAAATTTAAAAGAGGAGTTCCAACATTTCCAAATACTTTGCAAGAACACCAACTCGTAAACACTATACCAAAAATTTGAACAAGCCCACTCCCGATTTCTATTTTATATAGGGGGGCCCGCCAAACCCTTGCGCCTCGGGGCCTAAGACACTGTTAATCCGGATCCGTATTTACCAATTGATTTATGTGATCTAGGATATGGCTTCTCATTAGAGTTAAGTAGTAATAATAATATTTCTTCTCAAGAGAAAGTGGAAATGCTGCAGAGATGTCATAATTTTCTGAAAACACTGTTACGCCAATTTATTAATCTAATTTACCTTATCGCCTTCTAATTTACATGCTTTTATTGATTTGCCCATAATGCCATTTATTCTAAAAACTGAAGACAAAAATTTGATAGAAAATCAGTGGAGAAAATTAGTTTTAGTTAAATGGAATGACGAATTTAAAAATAAAAAAGTTTCTGACAGTTTATTAGAGTTTTGGCCAGTGGTGTTTAATTTTAAAGATGGTGCTGGACAACAAATTTATAAAGCATTGGCAACTGTTGTTTTACGTATGCTTTCACTGTGTGACGTCTATTGTCACTATGACGCCTGAGCGACGGCGGTTTCCTCGGGCGCCAGTTCCTGTTTTTAGTGCAGAAACACCTCTACGCGGGCGGCTACAGTGAAGACACGGTATGTCCAGAGGGTCTAGAGAGAGTTAGACTTCACACAGGAATAAAAGTCACACAATTGGAATATATTTACATTTATTCAGTCCAATTCTACCTATTTACACTATTCTACTCTATTGCTAAACGGTTATGGTTATATACAGGGTGACTACGGAAAACGGTAACGGCGGTGCGGTGTTAAGCGGTGACCTGACGAAAGCAAAGCACAGCAGAGCTAGCGGAACGGTTAAGGCGGTAAGCGGTAGTGCAGATACCAGAAAGAAGGAAGCGATCTAGCAAAGCAAAGCTACAAACAATAACTATAGACTAGACTTGGCTACTATCTTTACACAAAAGCAATAAAACAGTAACAGCGGGGCTCCTTAATCCTGGCAGGCGGCTGGCAGAAAATCTCTGAAAGAAAGAT
>NW_019416365.1:315767-338093 GCF_000390285.2 Anoplophora glabripennis | reverse complement strand
TTCTTCGTCGAGATCTCCCCCGCGAGCTCGTGTCCTAGACACCACGTCTGTAGGTCATATCCACCACAGATTCCAATCGTCAGAGAATATAGTGCGACCGGGCGTCGATAGCGACGATCCCCGTGAACTCCGTGCGTTTCTGCCGCGGAACCCGGTCAAGGGAACTGACATCCCAGATCACAGGTTGCGACATGGTTTCCAACGTGGAGCTCGATTAGAACTCCCGATGTCTCCACTGAGGACCCATGCCGACCAAACACCGCTTTCAGATCATATTCCGCGACATGGCGCTCAAAGTCCGGCTTCGACGTCTTCACGGCGAGCTCATGTTGCTAATTCCCCACACAATTCTCAAACATTAGGCACTAACGGTCATATATCGCGACATGGCGCTCAACGTGGAGCTCGATTCGAACTTCCGAGGTCTCCACCGAGGGCCCATGTCGTCGTTACCGATCCCATCGATCATATTCCTCGACATGGCGCCCAACGTGGGGCTCGATTCGAACTTGCGATGTCTCCACCGAGGGCCCATGTCAATGTCGATATGGTCGGTCATTACGATCATATTCCTCGACACAATTGATAATTCCAAAAAAATTTTCATCACATACTGCTATTATTTTAATCCGCAGAATCACCTCTCGGAATGCTCAGACACCCTGTATAAATTCATTAATAATATTATATACACCTTTTTATTCTTTCGAATAGCATAACAATAATAGTTTACTAACAATGAACTCTGCAAGTATCTCATCTTCGGTTTTCTCTATTTCAGAAAACAGAGAAGAATTTATTTCCTGTGAGATAGCTGCCAAGGCATTGGTTGCTTCTTTTATTACAGTATCATTGCCATTTTCTTTATTTTTTTTTGCTTTCTTCGTCTTTGGAGGCGCAGAATCGTAATCGTTCTCCGAGGTTGTAACATTTTCTAAAACTCCATTATTCCCAAGCTCATATTCCTCATATATCTCTTCATCGCTTCCTTAGGTCATCCATTAGTTATTTTTTCTGATTCTTCATAGTTCAAGGCTCCTCGAACTTGCACGTGGTCGACAAGACACAGCAACTTATTAAAGTACCATATAGTTGTTTTATATACCTATAAATATATAAAGTATAAATAAAGTAATAACAACTTAAGTACTTCATCTTGGAACATTGCAGTATGTTTGCTACTGATATACTTCCTATTGTCGTCTTACTTGGGTTCTTATCGCTGGACCAGACGCCGCGGATTCATTCCCGAGACGCTGTTCCCGGATCGCATGAGGCTCGCCAAGCTTCATCATGACGGTGGAGACGCAATACGATTAAACTATGCCAAAATTTATTAAATACTTTGCCCAGTAGCTTTAGCTACAAGAACCAATAAGTACGAACTATTTGATAAATTTAGAAAAATCTCAGGGGCGATTTTACAATCGACTTCGCGTGGGAATGGCTCGAAAGGTTAATGATTTAGAATGAAAGTAATTTTACTAATAAAGCTTAGATAACGACAGATTCCGACAAGTCACAGGCCTTAACCCTCCTTGAGAAAGTTAATTAGTTAAGTTTTGAAAAGTAAATTAATGTAAAAGATCAAATATTGTTACATATACACACATGAATATACATTTCCCGCGTTTGAACGTCAACCACGTTTATATTATGTAATATAAGTAGTATTGACTTTAAAAGCAATAAGACAAAAGTTATAAAAAGAGTTTCTTGGTCCTGTTAAGCATATACTTGTGTATACATGTAAGCATCTGCCTAGATGTCCGATAATTCAAGTCTGATGAGGGCGCCAGGTATTTTTATAAGAAAAATACCAAAAGAAATTAAAATTGCAAAGTTAAAACTTTAACAAGTTCTGATTTTTCCAAGCCTCGGTATACGCTAAGATATTTCACTGAGCAGAAATGAAACATTATGGAGCTATGAAACTTTAAGTTTATAATCTGTTTGAAAGTGGGCCGTAAAATATCTTTGGCGTGCCGTTGTAGGTGAACAAATAAAATTTTAAAATCTTAATTAACCATCACTGGTAAATTAAATTTGTCTTCACTTTCTATTATTTTTCCTTCTACTTTGAGTCACTGGATAATGTGTGCATGCAATAATAAAACACTGATGAAGGTGGTGCTGGTTCGTCGGTATGTTTATACGAATTCTTTCAAGTAAGCTGTTTATTTATTTTAGCTCATGTCGTTGCCAGCAACCACCTTAAGTTCCGGAAATGGAAAAAGGGAAGTAGGGAAAGGTAATAACAACAATAAATTCAAAACAATTATATCCAGTCTCAAATGTAGTTTCGAGATGCAAAGTCCAGACTAAATTAAGTAGGAAAATTTCACTATGAAATTTTTACCTTTAAAAAAAAATCTTTAAGAAAAAAGTTAAAATTCAAAACTTCCTCAAAACGGGTTATAAAATGCCATGCGACTTACCAGACTCCACGTCCGTAGCTCTCAGTACAGGAACTGCAGCGGCGCGCACTGACTCTATGCTTTATTTGAAGCTCAACAAAAAAAAAGAAATTTAATGAAGACATTATCCACGAAATTTGGGATTTGAGTTCATCCCGTGCTGGCCGTTCAACCGAGGAATTCTTGCAACTGCTCGATTGACTGAGCTCGATCGACTAACTTAATCGACTTACTTCATCGACGGACTTCATCGACTGACTCTTCCGTCGTTATTTTTCCGGTTTTTATTTACTTTCGGCAGGAGAAGAAGCGCGCAAAGCGCTCTGATTGGTCGGGGGTGTGGCCATATTTATATAGCCCCACATATACCCGCGAGCGCGTGTTAACAAACGCTTCTTTTTGTTTGCCTCGGCTAGCTTGAAACTCTATCTCGGATTTTATTTTAAATAAAGAAAAATGACTAAATACGTATATTCTAGCTATTCCTTGTCAAAAAAGTAGATTTAAGTTGAAAATTGCAAGTTAACGTTAAAGTTAGGTAAAATTCAAAATATCAATGTAAAATGTAAAAAAGGTTAATAAAATTTGTTATAAATGTAATAATTGAAATGTTTATGAATGTTTATGAACGTCAGGGAATGTTTATAAATGCCAGGGCGCCATGATATCTTGGATATCAAAATATGTAATATGTGCTTAGAACGAAAGTAGAGATTTATAGGACACAAAATATAAAAATACGATAAAGTTAAAACGTTGACAAGAAAAACTGACGAGTAAAACTGACAAGTAAAGCCACTTACCTTGTGTCGGCTTATCTTGTAGGCTGGTCTCTGATCTCTGGTTGAATCTGGTAGCTTGTAGTACAGCAATGTTTCGTGTAATACAAGTTTTTTGCACTTCACTTCACTTAGGAAAGGACGACAAGGATTGTAGGAATGAAACACTGTATTTATGGCTTTAACACACTGATTCTTAAATTTCGGAGACAGAAGAAGGACGCTATTTACATGAGAGCGTGACGTAGCACTTTCGTAGAATGATCGTAGGTTGTACGTTGTAAGGTTGTGAATGAATTTAACGAAGATTATTTAATTTGTAGATTTGTAAAGATGCTTGATATCGTAATTGTTGCACTAAAGTTCGTAGGTTTGTAGATTCGTCGTACTGGTGATTAGATTTAGAGTTTAAATGTTAAAACGAGTAATGATTTAGAAAACTAATAGCTGGACGGGTCGTTATGTAACTAATGATGATTAAAGTTGCACTGAGATTTATAAGTTATGAAGTCATCGTATTGTTGATTAAGTTGAGATTTTTTAAATGTTAACTATATAATGATTTAGAGAACTAGTAGTTGGACGGGGCGCTACATCGCCAACTAAAAGCAAAGTAAGAAGACAAAAAGGGTGAACGCAAAACTAAACAAAACCGGATTCGGCTCATACTAACTTCGGCACCGATATATATACTTTTCCTCGCGGTAGACGTAGGCTCGCCTCTCGCCTCGTTCCGAACGCTGACTTCCCATTGGTTCACCTATTCATTTATAATCAAAGGACGGGATTTTTGACATTTATTTCTTGCCACCCGCACCCGCCTTCCCCGACACAGACATGACTTAAACGTACTTAACAGACGGGTAAAGGCGGCTCTGGGTGAGCTGGCCCAGGACAACTGGGCTAGGCGGCTCTGGGTGAACTGGCCGAGGACAACAGCCTCTGAAAAACGCAGAGGGCCCTGCGACAGACCGCTCGCGCTAAAATTCCCCCAATCCACGGCAGCAGAGGGGTGGTTTACACGAACCAGGAAAAGGCCGAGGCTTTTGCCGACAGCCTGGAACTACAGTGTAGAATGCCTCAGCTGCCCGGCGAGGACGAGGAATTCTAAATAGTGGCTGAGCGCGCGGCCCGACGCGTCGACAGAGAGCCAGACAATGACATAATCCCTCCCGCAACCCCTGACGAACTAAGACTGCCAATACGTAGACTTAAAAACAGAAAAGCCCCCGGACCCGACAATATACATAACACGACACTTAAACGACTACCACACAAGGGACTCATGGCCCTACTAAACATAACAAACGCGACACTCAGACTAAGACAGTTCCCTACCCGCTGGAAAACAGCAAACATAATCCTTATCCCAAAACCCAACAAAGACCACACCTTCCCATCCAACTACCGGCCCATTAGCCTGCTCCCGGCTATGAGCAAAGTGGTAGAAAAAATCATCATAACCCGCCTAAAAACCCACTCCCAAGAACTGCGAGTCATTCCAGACGAGCAGTTTGCCTTCCGACCCAATCACTCCACCGAACTCCAAATCCTTCGCCTTACCGAGCACATCACGGCGGCCTTCAACAGGGGACAGTACACTGGTGCTGTCTTCCTGGACATCGCAAAGGCCTTCGATACGGTTTGGCATGAAGGCCCACTGATGAAAATGCTCACTAACTAATACTAATATCCCATATCCTTTACCAAACTCATAAAATCCTACCTACACCACCGAAAATTCCGCATACAAATCCAAGACTCCCTTTCCACTACCCGTCCCATGGAAGCCGGTGTCCCCCAGGGCACCGTCCTCTCCCCACACCTATACACCATTTACAACTCCGACATCCCACATCCCCCCAACACCAACATATACCTATGCGCCGACGACCTGACCATCACTTCCCAATCCGTTAATCCTAGATATTCCGCCTCCCTCCTCCAAAACTCCCTAGACCAACTTGAAACCTGGTGCAACAGGTGGAAAGTCAAAATTAATCCCAACAAAAGTTCGGCTATCCTTTTTACCAAACGAAAAATCCCACAAAACCTCGACAGACTGACACTATCCCAGGAACCCATCTCCTGGAATCGACAAACACGATACCTGGGCGTGACGATGGACCAGCGTCTCACGTGGAAACCGCACATCGTGGAGACGGTGGCGCGAGCGAAGACCACCAGGGCTAGGCTCTATCCCTTACTCAAAGGTGGAAACACCCTCAGTTTAAGGAATAAGCGAACGCTTATCAAGGTGGTACTTCAACCGCAGCTAACCTACGCCTCCACGGCGTGGGGTCACGCGGCAAAAAGCCACTTAAAGTCATTACAGGCTGTGGAAAACATAGCCCTCCGCACGGCCACCGACGCGCCCTGGTACGTAAGAAACACTGACATATTACGAGACTTACAATACACAAACGCTACACAGACAATAAGACAAAACGCGGAGAAACGATTTGACGTAGCCGCTAGACATGACAATCCCCTCCTCAGGCAAGCCGTTGACTACGTACCCGACGTGACCGACAAACACAAAAGACCTAGACACCAACTTTTTGACCCTGGGTGACCACCCCAATGACCCCCCCCCCTCCCGCTAACCTTTTCTGTTTCAGAGACAGCCAGGATCAAGAAACGAAGACAACGACACACACACACACACACACACACCCCATACCCTCCTTAACCCTCCCCTCCCGCGCTAGCCTAAGGGCCACCTTAGCAAAGCGCATCCCAGGCTGCATAGCCGCACTACCCTACCCAACCATACCACACATAAACATGACACTACCCCCGGGGTTTACACAGACGAGCCGGCGAAGCAAGAAGAGCGCCAGAAGAAAGGGCCCTAGCCGGCGGGGCCCAGCCAGGACAAAAGGAGGTCCCACAAAGCGCCTACACCGGCCGCATTTGCGGTCGGGGTAGACGACGGATGGGGCCCACCTACGAAGGCTGTCCAGGCCTACACGAGATGAGGCAGGATAAAGAGGGATAATCCCCCTCGATCCCAAATCATTGAGGCCAATTTCTAGCCATAGAATAATGGCGCGTGACATTTATTTTATTTTAGGCACGCTCGATTGTATATCTGTTAACACGCGGTAACGAACTGCCGCATTCTGTACTGAGAGCTTGGATCGTTAGGAGCTTCTGCTTGATATTTGATTGTAATGAAATTTTCCTAATAATACAACACCTCCCCTTTTGAAGGACGGACTTTGGGTTTGATCTCGAAGCTACATATAAAACTAAAGAGTTTTATTAATAACAAAACATAGAACATATAAAAAATTAACGAAGTTATTCAAAAGTTTAAGAAATTTAAAAGTAAAAGTTTTAAAATATTCTGATATGAAAATGAACTAAAATTTCTAAAATAAATGAACGATGTCCTTATAAAATATTGTTTAAATCTAACTAGAAAAATGAATAGATTGCGTTTAATAATGTTCATAAGGGGTAAAGAAAAAATATTAAACTATCACTCGCGCGGAGCGTTCAAAGTGTCGTCCCTATCGCGCGCCACTGCACTGGTGTTTATCACTGGTGGTCCTGTTGAGCTAGCTGGTCCTGCAGGTCTTCGACGACGACGCGGTCTATGATGAATGATGGAGCCTTCACGGTCCCATGCAGGCCTAGGGAGCTCGCTGGAGGGTTCTAGGTCGTTCGGGGCTGCGACGGGCGGTGGTATCGATTCGGCGGGCTGAATTAAATCGGTGTCTTGGTCGTTCCTCGGCTGTGACCTCGGCGACACGGGAGGCTTCCCCGACTGTGGGACAGCGCGATGCTGGACCCCGGTGTCAGCTGGTCTAGCCGTGCCTCCGTCTACCGAGTCGACGTGCACCTGGGCTTTTGTTATTATGATAACCGGCCTATCCAGTTTTTCATCCGACGATTCGCGATCTGAGGGCTCCGATGGGGCGTCACCGTCGCTTTCGGGTTCCTCGGCCTCTGGCGGATTACCCTCTGGGGCTGGTCTAAGATGATCCACATGGTACCTGAATTGACGTCCGTTTTTATTAACTTCATATATTTCGGCCGAGTGGCAGATAACGATTACGTGTGGGCCTGACCACCTCGGCGAAAAAGGGTCTTTTGGGTTATGTTCTTTGACCATGACACGGTCTCCTTGCCGAAATGTTACTTTGGGTAGTACATCCCCGGCTGGGTAATTTTGCTGATTAAATTGTAGTTGTCGAGCGCGAATTATGCGTCGTGCTGCGGACGCTTTTGTGGTTTTCCACGGCGACGCTCGACGTACTCGGGGATTTCCCAGTATCCTCTTCTTGCGATGTCGTACCCCAGGAGCGCTTTGCATGGGGTTTCTCCGGTAGCTCGATTTTTTCGAGATCGTAGTATATCGAGTGCTCGAGGAATATACGTGTCCCATAAGTTTCTTCGGCGTTTTTGGTATTGTAATGTCCTTAGTATTGTCTTGAAGTCTTTGGCACACGTCTTTTCACAGGATTTTCGCGTTGGTTGTACACTGCGGTATAAAATGGCTGTATACCACGCTGAGTGCACATATTTAGATATTTGTTACTGGTGAAAACGGGACCGTTGTCCGATATGATTTGTCGAGGGTTTCCATACCTCGAGAAGACATCGCCCTCTAGGAAACCGCAGACCTGATCGGCTACGTCTTCGGGGACTGGTTTCGCCTCCGTCCATTTGGTAAATATATCTTCGACCACTATGATGAATCTATTGCCAGCTGCAGATATGGGATAGGAACCTAAAACATCAATGCTGAGCGTTTCGAATGGGGATGTAGGAACATGAGGACGTTGCGGAGCCGATTGTTGTACCTGGCGGGCTTTAACTGAATGACATATGACATTTGTTTATATATTGCGTCACCTGCCGACGTAGGTTTCGGGCGTAATAAAGCTCGCGAATGGCTCGAAAAGTTTCATCTATCGCTCGCTTCGTCGTGGTCCTCGTGGAATTTATTAATTACTTTTAATAATTTTCTACGCGGTATAACGAGTCTTCGCTGGTTATGTTGTAGATACCAAAGGAGATTTTCCTGCACAGTAAATCGGTGTACGAATTCTTCCTCGGGGCGGTTTTGAGGCCCGTGCAATCGTATATCGTGTCACAGCAGGATGTCGTTCTGGATACGGCGCGACCGTTGTTGAGCGACCTTAACTTCGTCGTACAGTTGGTTGTACTGTATTGCGTTAATCGATAGATTGGGTGGCATCTCCGGAGGCAAGAGTCGTTCCTCGTCGATCATATCTGGCGGTCTTAACTCTTTGGCGTTTCTACTTAAATAATCCGTAAGTTCATTATTTTTCCCTGCGCAATGTTCGACGTTGAAAGTATATTCTTGTAAAATGATAGACCAGCGCGTAAGCTTTACTGTCGCGATTTTTTTCTAACCAATATAGTGAACGGCTGTCTGTGATTAATGTAAATGGCTTATCGGATAAATATGCTCTGTATTTCTTAATGCCGAATAACGCTCCGTAAACTTCGAGCTCATTCACATGATATTTTTGCTCGGTTTCAGAGAGAGTGGCGCTCGCGTAAGAAATGATAAGTCGGTCCTCGCCGCTCTTTTGGAACAACACCGCGCCCAAGCCTGTTTGAGACGCGTCGACTTGCAAGAAAAATCGTTTGCTAAAGTCAGGCCTGTGAAGTACCAGCGGTTCTGATGCCCAACGCTTAATTTCCCCGAATGACATTTTGAAAGTGCTGGTCTTGACACCAAGGTGACCATGAAAATGACTTGCCCTTTTTTAGGAGTTCGGTTAGTGGTTTTGAAATTTGAGCCATTTCTTGCATGTACTCGCGAATCCAATAACATAACCCTAAGAAACTTTGTAGTTGTCGTTTTGTACGCGGAGCCGGAAAATCGAGGATATTCTGCAAATGCTTTGCCTGGGGGGTTACAAGGTGTCTCTGTATATTATGCCCGAGGTACTCGATACAATCGGTGGCAATGCTGCATTTTTCCGGGGAGATTTTTAAGCTATGTTGGCGTAAACTTCTGAAAACTAAACGTATGTGATGTTCGTGTTCTTCGAAATTTTTTGAGTAAATAAATATATCGTCCAGGTATACTTGTGTGAAATCATGTAAGTATCCTACCAAGACTTCGCGAGCCATTACGTTTTGAAAACACCCGGGAGCATTCTTCAAGCCAAATGGTAGAACGTTAAATTGATAGGTAGCCCCATCAGGGGTGGTAAAAGCAGTATATTTCTTTGAATCGGGGTGCATTGACACCTGCCAATACCCGCTTTTTAGATCGAGTAAGGTAAATATAGTTGCTTCCCCTAACGATTTCAGCACGTCCGAGATGCGTGGATGTTTCCGTGCGTGTGATACTATTTAATTTTCTAAAATCGACGCAGGACCGCGGTTTTTTTCCGGGGCGTTCGATTATCACCGGCGGAGAACTGTACTCCGACGTAGCCGGTTCTATGATTCCTGTGGACAACATCTCCGTGACTTGGTTGCATAAAATTTTCTTTTTTTCGGGGCTGAGTGGATACGGACGTTGATTAATTATACGTTCTTCGACGAGTTCGATTTTATGACTGGTTGTTAGCGTAGTGTTATTCGCGTTAGGAGGAGTGAATAAATCCGAAAATTCCTCAAATAGCGGTTTTAGAGTCGTTTCGTGGCTTTTAGGAAATTCCAGGCTATCAGGCAATGCGCAATCTGGATCAGGGGTGTACTGTGTCGGTGTCCAATAAACGGTGGATCGTTTTACTGTCCCGAGATATATGCAACCCCTCGTATAGTCCATTAATGCGTGCTGCTCGCCTAAGAATTGACCTCCCAAAATCACGTCCTCGTTTAAGCCTACTATAAAGTGAAATACGGTTTCATATGGTATGTCATTGTGGATTTTAATTTACTGTAACCCCGCGATTTAACCGTTGTGCGGCCGCATGCCATGCCATAGACGCTGTCACTTGGCTGAGCGCTTCCCAGCAGTTCGCCAATTTCCGCACGCATAACATTTATACTGGCGCCGGAGTCGAGTAAGGCGTCGAATTTAACTCCATTAAACAGAGTTTTTACACGCGGTAATTGCGATCCTACTAAAAGGTTATTAATGCCATCGTCATCGGCTGTGGCATCGTCCGCGGGGTTAATGTCATGTAATATTAATTCTGGGCCGGGGACGCTCTCGATGCAGGTCCCTCGGCCCTGCGAAAGTTTCCCGTGGCATTGTCTGGATTACGTAGTCTTGGACACTGGTTATTATAATGGTCTCCGCCGCAATGCCTGCATGGATTTGGCGGACGCCGTTCGCGATTGAATTCTCTATTATTATTTTGTTGAGGCGGCCTATTTGACGCGTCTGAAGGTTGTGGTGCCGCATTCGGCGTTGTGTTCGACGCGCCGGTTGCTTGTCCACTTGGTGCTGTCGGTGGCTGCGTCCTATATCGCGCGGTGGAATTTGTCCTAACTGTTAATTGTAAACGTTCTTCGAAATACTTAGCCCAGCGCATAAGTTCGTTAAAGTCTTTGTATGTTCTGGATATTACCCGCATTCCTAATTCGGGCTCTAACTGATTAATTATCATGGTAGAGGCCTCCAAAAAATCGGCATCAGGCATCAGACGCTCGCACATACGACGTTTTCTACTTATAAACGCGACGGCCGACTCACCATTCGGTTGTGTCTCCCCTTGAAGCCGTCTTTTTAAACGACAGAGTTCCTTGAAATTATTATATTGTTCGAGAAACATGTGTTTCATGTCCCCGAAATTTTTTATTAATCGTATGTTGGATTCGTAGCAACGTTTTGCGCGGCTCTGCAATTGTTCCGCAATGTATCTTATTTTTTCAAAGTCGTCACGGACATCGATTTCGTGAAATACTTCTTCCATTTTTTGCAAAAACCATACTGGGTCCTCGTGATCGTCCTCAGCGTACGTGTAAGGGATGGTACGTTTCGACAGCGCGTATTTACGGCGATTACTATTACTGGTTTGATTGTCCGCGAGTTTTTCAAATGCTTTTATCATATTTTCAAGCAATTAATTAAATTTATCCTCCATATTCGTCAGAGGGTCTGTTTTCACCGGTTGTGTTGGGTTCGGAATAAGCATTGACGGCCCCGGATTTAAAATACTCGTACCGTTATGTCGAGAAGTATTTGGAGAACTAGGTAGTTCAGTGTCAAAGTCGATTAGTGATATTTCGAGGCGCGATGAATCGTCCTCGTAGGCCGGACCGTCGTTTGATATGTCGAGGAATGTGCTCTCTGCCCTAGCGTGTCGCGATGCTATATTTTGCTTGGCTACGATTGACGGTGTTGAAGCGTTGTTTTCGAAGGAGACGTGGACAGATTGTCTCGCTATTTCGACGGCTTGTCGATATATCCTTTGACTTTCTAATATGTTATGTTCATTTAAAAATTCAGGCATGGGTTTAAATTCGGGAAATACTTGTGCGTTCGGGGATTCCTGTTGCCTAAACACGGATCCTGATTCTAAACTGTCGCGCGAAGTCGTGGATTCAAAGCCCCCTAGTTGGACGCCATGTCGTTTTACTGGGGTTCTTATCGCTGGACCAGACGCCGCGGATTCATTCCCGAGACGCTGTTCCCGAATCGCATGAGGCTCGCCAAGCTTCATCATGACGGTGAAGACGCAATACGATTAAATTATGCCAAAATTTATTAAATACTATGCCCAGTAGCTTAAGTTACAAGAACCAATAAGTACGAACTATTTGATAAATTTAGAGAAATCTCAGGGGCGATTTTACAATCGACTTCGCGTGGGAATGGCTCGAAAGGTTAATGATTTAGGATGAAAGTAATTTTACTAATAAAGCTTAGATAACGACAGATTCCGACAAGTCACAGGCCTTAACCCTCCTTGAGAAAGTCAATTAGTTAAGTTGTGAAAAGTAAATTAATGTAAAAGATCAAATATTGTTACATATACACACATGAATATACATTTCCCGCGTTTGAATGTCAACCACGTTTATATTATGTAATATAAGTAGTATTGACTTTAAAAGCAATAAGACAAAAGTTATGAAAAGAGTTTCTTGGTCCTTGTGTATACATGGAAGCATCTGCCTAGATGTCCGATAATTCAAGTTTGATGAGGGCGCCAGGTATTTTTATAAGAAAAATACCAAAAGAGATTAAAATTGCAAAGTTAAAACTTTAGACAATTTCTGATTTTACCAAGCCTCGGTATACGCTAAGATATTTCACTGAGCAAAAATGAAACATTATAGAGCTATCAAACTTTAAGTTTATAATCTGTTTGAAAGTGGGCCGTAAAATATTTTTGGCGTGCCGTTGTAGGTGAACAAATAAAATTTTAAAGTCTTAATTAAACATCATTGGTAAATTAAATTTGTCTTCACTTTCTATTATTTTTCCTTCTAGTTTGAGTCACTGGGTAATGTGTGCATGCAATAATAAAACACTGATGAAGGTGGTGCTGGTTCGTCGGTATGTTTATATGAATTCTTTCAAGTAAGCTGTTTATTTATTTTAGCTAATGTCGTTGCCAGCAACCACCTTAAGTTCCGGAAATAGGAAAAAAGGAAGTAGGGAAGGTAATAACAACAATAAATTCAAAACAATTATATCCAGTCTCAAATGTAGTTTCGAGATGTAAAGTCTGGACTAAATTAAGTAGGAAAATTTCACTATGAAATTTTTACCTTTAAAAAAAAATCTTTAAGAAAAAAGTTAAAATTCAAAACTTCCTCAAAACGGGTTATAAAATGTTATGCGACTTACCAGACTCCACGTCCGTAGCTCTTAGTACAGGAAGGGATGTAAACTGGAACTGCAGCGGCGCGCACTGACTATGCTTTATTTGAAGCTCAACAAAAAAAAGAAATTTAATGAAGATATTATCCATGAAATTTGGGATTTGAATTAATCCCGTGCTGGCCGTTCAACCGAGGAATTTTTGCAACTGCTCGATTGACTGAGCTCGATCGACGAACTTGTTGGGGCAGGGGCGTTTAAAACGGGGTCAAATGTCAAATGTACCACTTACCCAGCGCGCGAACTGTATGCGTAGTCCAGACGGTATCTGTTTCGGGTTGGGTAAAACGCATATGATCGGAGATTTTTGCCTTAACGGCTTCCAAATAACATCATAAATGATCATTTTTCGATGCAAATAAAAAAAACGTGGGTTTAATTGTTATTGCAAAAAAGTATAAAAAAATAGCAAAAAAATTCATTTTTTTCTTGGATTTATTTATTATTTATTATTTATTTAAATTTTGTTCAAGATATTTAGTTGCAATTCGAAAAAATAAATATTGTTATTGCATAAATCGGAATAATCATTTAAAAAATTGCAAAAAATGCTAGTTTATTTGTCAATGTTTTTCAGACACTTGAATAATACCTAGAATCTTCATACTTTTCCCAATTAAACTTCTTACTGCATAGAATCATTGTAATAATTGTTTAAATTTTTTTTTTAATTAAAAAATTTTCAAAATCAAATTTCTAAAAAATTTAAAGCCTTTGAATACTTGAAAATTTCACCACAAAAAGAAGAGCCCTCAATCTTTAAAATGATTTTTGAAAAATTCAAGTAGGACGATTAGGTGAGCTGTGGTGATTGTTTAAACATTTTCGCAATTTTCACGCTTATAAACAATTGCAATACTTACTTTAATGTTTTTTTCCATTATTTTTTAATTTTAAAATATGGTTTGAAGGATTAAACTTCACTCAAAGATATTCAAGACGGCGTGAAATCAATGAAATATCAGTGGTGGGGGAGCAAACACGCAGCTACTCCGATCTGAATTCTCCAGTTCAAAAATGATCTGAGTATTGCACCCATTGCCAAGGGCAAATGTGTAAAAATGCTTACAAAACAGTGGAAGTAGACGAGTTCGAAATCGATTTTGAAGAAGACATGTCGGAAGAAAGTGCAAGTGAACTCGACAATCAGATTTCAGAGTCGTTAGAAAATGATATTTTGCAGTTGCGGGACGAGGAAATCGACGACGAAATAGATTGTGATAACACTGATGAGGCATGTGAATTAGAATTAGATTAGATTAAATGTAAATAAAAATTGAAATAAATAGTTTAAAATTTGAAAAATCATGAAAAGTGTGTACTGTTTATTGAAGTATCCAAAAGATTCTTATACTTTTTTATATATAAATAAAAATTAAATTTTAGATAAATATTTATAATTATTCACAATTTTTTTTTGAAAGGTTTTTAGAAATTTATCGTACAACTAAAAATTAATACCAATTTTCAGTTGTTTATTTAAATAATTATTGTTTAAACAATTTTATAATATTTAAACAAACTTACTAGTATTACCTGGTGCAACATGCAAAATTTTGGTCGCGAATATTAACATAGTAAATAAATAAACTTAATAAATTAATCATTTTTTAAAGTAACTGTTTATCGGCTTGTCAAAAGTCCAATAATTAATAATAAAAGGTAGTTGAAAATATGATAATTGAATTTTTTAAGTTGCGAGGCATTGATTTAAACAAAAAATCATAGAAATTGGTTCATTAGAAGCTGAGATAAGTGAAATTTTTCCGAGCGTTGCAGTTTTGAACTCAGATCGGAGTAGCTATGTGTTTGCTCCCCCCACCACTGATACCTCATTGATTTCACGTGGTCTTGAATATTTTTGAGTGACATTTTAAATGGGACGCCCGTGATTGCAAATTTTGAAAATTTATATCTGGAAAGTACTCAAAATGACAAACCTATTAGTAAAAGAAACAGCCCTTGTATCCTTATAGTTTTGATGTAAATAAGGGTTAACTTTAACGGGCTATAACTCCAAAAATAATGAACGGATCATCAGGTTATTTTTAAATATTCGTCTTTCCGAGTACTTTCAAACCATATTTTAAAATAAAAACAAATTGAAAAAACATTAAATTATTGCAATTGTTTATAAGCCTGAAAATTGCGAAAATGATTAAACAATCACCACGGCTCGCCTAATCGTCCGATTTGAATTTTTCAAAAACCATTTTAAAGCTTAAAGACTCTCCTTTTTGTGGTGAAATTTTTAAGTATTCAAAGGCTTTAGATTTTTAGAAATTTGATTTTGAAAATTTTTTAATTTGAAAAAAATTAAACAATTAGATATGTAAAAACTATAGAACCGAATTGGATGAATTTTGGTGTGATGATTCTATGCAGTAAGAAGTTTAATTGGGGAAAGTATGAAAATCCTAGATATTATTCAAGTGTCTGAAAAAAAATTGACAAATAAACTAGCTTTTTTGTAATTTTTAAATGATTTTTCCGATTTTTGCAATAACAATAATTATTTTTTCGAATTGCAACTAACTCTATCTTGATCAAAATTTAATTATAAAACTTTTTTCTTCTTCCATTTTTGTCTAAAACGAATATAGTTGCTAAATTGTCGACGAGAAGTCCAAGAAAAAAATGAATTTTTTTCCTTTTTTTATACTTTTTTGCAATAACAATTAAACCCACGTTTTTTTTTATTTGCATAGAAAAATTATCATTTCTGATGTTATTTGGAAGCCGTTAAGGCAAAAATCTCCGTTCATATGCGTTTTACCCAACTCGAAACAGATACCGTCTGGACTACGCATAGGGGAGGAGTGGGTACAGTGAAACATATTTTACATTAAGCCGGGTAGGGCGCCACTTTTTCAAATTAAAATAACACACTTTTAGTTATGGGTAGTTCAAAGAACAAGGATTGAAATGATATAGTTTGAATTTTGGCAAAATAAACATTTATTCAGATAAAAAAATAAAAACAAACGCGTGCGTTTGTTCCACTGTACCAACAACGATGGGTACAATGAAACATTGACTGGGGTACAGTGAAACTCACTAAACCATGTCTCCTACAACTAATACATAATATATATTATTATCTTAAAGCAGCCTTACAGAAGACCCAACTTATAATTTTCTAAATTTACAGCAAAACTAAATGTCTCTTCTAATCTCTTTGTGCCACTGCAATGGTATGGCTTTGGCAACACTCTTTCTATGTCTTTCTTTTCAAAAGTGAAATGTTCAGGAGTTTTGATGAATCTCAAATAAGGCTTTATTCTTTTGTAGTAATTTACTACAATTTCAGCACCAGAAACATTTAATACTTCCCCTATGCTGTAGGTTTTTAATGACTTTTTATTTTCTACAACCAGTACAAATTGTCCCGGATTTACTTCGGTTCCACTGACAAAATCTTCATTATCGAAGTCTTCTGGACTGTCACTTGATTCTTCATACTCTATTTCTGCATCCTCTTCTGAAGAATCGCTTTCTGGGACTTTACTTTTTCTAACTGTTTTCTTTTTTCTTCCTTTTATCTGGTTTACGTCATTATCTGATGGATCGGATTCCGTTAGCTTTCTCTTTGCAGTAACAACTTTCTTAATTCTACTATCCCTTTCTGTCGTTTCATTTAAAATTCTATTAAAAACTGGCGTATCAGTTAAAATTTCACTGCGTTTGCGCCTCTTATTGCTATTTTTCTTTTTGCGGTCTTCTGCCTTTTGAAGTGGTCTAACTTCTAATGGAGTGAAATAGTGAGTTGGCGAATGAGTATTGGAGGTGGAGGTTGTGGAACTTCTCTTATCCTAGAGTTGTCAATTTTAAGCGGAGTCATTTCTCCAACATGGGGAGGTGGACTGTTTTCATCATTTTTTTGTTGTGAATGATCGATTTCAGAAGTCGTTTCTTGTACCTGTGGGGTGTCTGTCTCTTGTGGTTCTTGAGGTGCTGGCTCGGGTGCTGGTCTGTCTGTGACGTATGAACTAAGACAATCATCTTCAGAGAAAATACTAGAATTCAGTGGCCAAATGCCTGTGCATCTGAAACCATTTATAATATTCTCATGGCTAACAGCTTTTGGGTATGCCTTGCCAAAAATAGAAGCCACATCNGCAGTAACAGCTTTCTTAATTCTACTATCCCTTTCTGTCGTTTCATTTAAAATTCTATTAAAAACTGGCGTATCAGTTAAAATTTCACTGCGTTTGCGCCTCTTATTGCTATTTTTCTTTTTGCGGTCTTCTGCCTTTTGAAGTGGTCTAACTTCTAATGGAGTGAAATAGTGAGTTGACGAATGAGTATTGGAGGTGGAGGGTTGTGGAACCTCTCTTATCCTAGAGTTGTCAACTTTAAGCGGAGTCATTTCTCCAACATGGGGAGGTGGACTGTTTTCATCATTTTTTTGTTGTGAATGATCGATTTCAGAAGTCGTTTCTTGTACCTGTGGGGTGTCTGTCTCTTGTGGTTCTTGAGGTGCTGGCTCGGGTGCTGGTCTGTCTGTGACGTATGAACTAAGATAATCATCGTCAGAGAAAATACTAGCATTCAGTGGCCAAATGCCTGTACATCTGAAACCATTTATAATATTCTCATGGCTAACAGCTTTTGGGTATGCCTTGCCAAAAATAGAAGCCACATCATATATCGTGATGGTTTTTCCAGGGTTTGNGACTGACTTCATGGACGGACTTCATCGACTCCCTCTTCCGTCGTTATTTTTCCGGTATTTATTTACTTTCGGCGGGAGAAGAAGCGCGCAAAGCGCTCTGATTGGTCGGGGGCGTGGCCATATTTATATAGGCCCACATATACCCTCGAGCGCGGTAACGAACTGCCGCATTCTGTACTGAGAGCTTGGATCGTTAGGAGCTTCTGCATGTATTTGATATTTGATTTTATTGAAATTTTCCTAATAATACAACAATAGCTTATATATAAAATAACGTAGTAGGCTCCTGTCAAAGGATAATCTGGATAATTTTCAAATTCAAATAAGGTTTAATAGAAATGCTACAGTAATAATTGTGAAATGAATTACTCTAAAGAAGAATTAGTAAATAAATAATAGAATAATTAGTAAAACTCATGGTAACTGTTTATTGGCAAGTCGTATTTACCAAACTAATAATCCAGATTTACAAAGATATCCTCGTACAAAGTGTTTTGTAAAACTGAAGGAGATGTTTGAAAGAACAACAAATACAAATTATGAGAAGACAACAAGAACACACGCATGCAATCTCCAAAACAGTAAATTAACATCGTGCATTTCTAACAAAAGTAATAAATAATATCATAATAATAATAATAAATAATAATAATAATTTTATTCCAACGGACTATACAAGATAGTAGGGGAAACTGTCAAAGATGCAAAATTTAAGTGTGTAGGTGCGTTACATAATATAAAATCAGATAGAACATAAAACATATATCACAAGTCAACTATAATAGTAAAATTAAAAATACAAGTAAATCATAATACAAATAACACAGATAATGACCAGAAGACGAAGAATGCAAAATGGAGAATACAATATAAAGAATACAAAGTAAAGCAAACTAAAGATAAATAAAGAAAAACTGAGATAAATAAAGAAAAATTAAGAACATCACAGCGTCATGCAGCCGTGCAATCAATATGCAGAAAAAGTATTAAGCATTAAATATTCGGATACAGAATAAAATGAATTTTCCATTAAAAATTGTTTTAACTGGTTTTTAAATTTGAAAAAGTTTTGGATTTCTTTAAGTTTTACGGGAAGTTTATTATATAATTTTATGCCAATATACCTGGGATTATTCTCATATGTAGACAGGTGATGTTTAGGGATTACAAGTGAAAACCCATTTCGGGTATTATAATTGTGGAAATCATTGTTTACCGGAAATTCATTCATATTTAGTCGAACGTAAATAATAACTTCAAGTATATATAAACAAGGTAACGGTAATATTTTTAAAAACTTAAAATAATCACGACACGATGTTCTGTTAAGAGATGCCAACAATGCATCGAAAAGCTCTTTTTTGCAGTTTGAAAACCCTATCCAAGTTATTCCGCAATCCCCAAAAAACTATACCATAACGCAATCTGGACTCAAATTGAGAATGGTAATATGACATAATAATCTCTCTACTGGTTATATCTCGAAGACGATATAGGGCAAAACATAAAGATGATAATTTATGACACACAAAATCAATATGAAATTTCCAGTTTAATGCACTGTCAATATGTATTCCAAGAAACTTAGTTGTAGATACCTGTGCTATGGATTTATTAACATCTCGTAATAAATAGCTTTTATTAATATTTAAATATCTAGGAGTGAAATGGATAAACATAGTCTTTGATGTATTTAAATGAAGCTTATTATCTTTGAACCAACGAGAAAATTTATTTACTATATTTGCATGTTCTCCATTGCCTCATTCATATCATCTCCGACTGAAAGGTAGGTGTTATCATCCGCATAAATAATTAGATTTTCTGTTTTGTGAACTACATCAACAATATCATTTATAAACATTAAGAATAATAAAGGACCAAGAATTGATCCTTGTGGAACTCCAACACCTACGGTGAAATTTTCCGATATGTTCCCATTAATGTCCACACATTGTTTCCTATCATGTAAATATGAGCTTATCCAATCACCCACTTTTCCGCGAAGACCATATGAAGAGAGTTTGTCTTTGAGCAAGTCATGATCTACAAGGTCAAATGCCTTGCTCAAATCCATAAAAAGTGCGCAAGTTGTTTTATTGTTATCTATATTACTATAAACAAGATTCATAAGCTGGTGCAAAGCGGTATGTGTACCCTTCTTTTTTCGGAACCCATGCTGGGATTCCGTTAATATATTGTGATCAGACAAGTACCCATATATTTGGTCAAAGATACATCGCTCAAGAATTTTAGAAACTGAACTAAGCAATGACATTGGTCTATAATTTTCGGTTAAGCGTGTATCATCTTTCTTATATAAAGGAACAAAACGAGCAGTGTTAAAAATATCCGGAAATATCGCCATCTCCAATGACATATTTATTAAATAAGTAAGAGGTTGTATAATAAATTCTGAAATATGTCGCAAAATATTTGAGGATATTTCATCAAAACCACTCGACATTGACCCCTTAAGTGACATAATGGCATTAAAGGCACAAGTTGCCGACACAGGTTGTATAAACATTGTAGGATAGTTTTTATTTACAAAAAAAAATTCTGTTCATTTTTGTTTGGTCATGGTTCACATATTTCTGTGAAATACTGACAAAATATTCATTGAATATGTTAGCAATACTATAAGCATCACGAACTACTTCAGTGTTAAATTTAATTTCTGATACTGTTTGTTTATCACTTTTACCCAAGGTGTTATTAATAATATTCCACGCCGTTTTGCCTTTGTTATTAGATGTTTTAAGTTTTTTATCGTTATACATTTTTTTAGCTGCTAGTATGACTTTTGTATACACTTTTTTATATTTTTTGTAATATTCTTTATCCCTAATATTTTCAGTATGTATCATTGTTTTATAAAGTTCTTTTAGTTTTTCACCAGAAACTTTACTACCTCTCGTAATCCAACCTTTTCTCGTTAAATGTGTATTTACCTTATTTTTGAATGGAAAAGATATATCTATATAATATTTAAGGATACCAATAAAATTCTGAAAAGCTTCATCAACCGTAGATGCTTCATATACATGTGACCACGATTCAGATTTCACCCAGCTATAAAGTCTGTGATAGTTCTCCTGACAAAAATTACGGGAATGTATTGGTTTATTTGATACTACATTAGTGTCAATTTTAACAAAGGTATTTAGAAATTGTGAAGAATGATCAGACAGACCATCGAAACATACAGGTATCTTGAAAATTATCATTAAACAGCGTGCATACATAGTCGACTCCTGAGGGAGATTTATCAGTGCGTCTAGTAGGTTCATTAATTTGAAATGTAAAGCCGTATGATTGCATAATATCACATAGCTCATGTTTTACACGTGTATTATTTAAAAAATCTATGTTAAAATCGCCACAAATTATAATATTTTCATGTTTTTCTCTAGAAATAAAATTTTCAAGAAAATCTGTTAGGACCTAGTTAAATTAGTAATTCACAGGTAACCGCTCAAAATGTCTGCCATTTTTCTATAGACATTGAGCAATTTTACGACGAAAATTGCTTGACACATTTCGCAGCATTACCGGAATTAGGGTCAAAAAAGCATTTCTTATCTTTGCCCGTAAATCTTCTACATCTGTCGGAGGAGTTTCATACACCCTGTCTTTTATATAGGCCCATAAAAAAAAATCAAGACAAGACAGGTCTGGGGATCGGGGAGGCCATGGAATTGGCTACCTATCCACAGTTTTTCTATGAATTTACATAACTTACATAATGAGAAAACTTACCGCCAGTGTGGAATGTGCAGGGGCACCATCATGTTGGAAGCACTGACTGTTTAAGTCATCCGGAGGAATATGTCCCTGCAATTGGAGCAAGTCGTTTTGTAGAAATTGCAAATACCCATTGCCAGTTAAGTTTCCTTCAAGAAAGGTGGTCCAATGACATATTCTCCGCATATTCCCGCTCAAACGTTGACTTTAAAGCGGTGTCGATGATCGTCCTGTCTTATTAATCTGGGATTATGATCGGCGTAATGGTGATAATTATGTCGACTCTCTCGACCAGTATTGGCAAAGGACGACTCGTCAGTAAATAACACCTTTTGAAAAAAAATTTCTTCTTGTAGCTTTATAGTTGCCCACTCACAAAACTGTACTCGCTTCTGAAAATCTTGCTGTGTTAAGAATTGGTGATGCTCAGAATGATAGGGGTGGAAGTTGTTTTTCTTTAACGTTCTATTAACCACACTTCTGAAAATACTAATTTCATCACTAATTTCTCTGACACTTGATTTGACTATCCTGATTACCACATGCGTGTGTTCTTGTTGTCTTCTCGTAATTTGCATTTGCCGTTCTTTCAAACCTCTCCTTCAGTTTTAAAAAACACTTTGTACGAGGATATCTTTGTAAATCTGGATTATTAGCTTGTTAAATACGACTTGCCAGTAAACAGTTACCATGGGCTTCTCTTCTTCTATTAAACATTTCTTTCTATTAAACGTTATGTGAGTCGAAAATTATCCAGATTATCCTTTGACAGGAGCCTACTACGTTATTTTACATATAAGCTATTTGTAAACTTCGCATTTTTTCATAGAAATGAGATTTCATGAAAAACTAATGAATTTTGGTATAGGAGCAGGTATAGCAAAGTTGTAGAGAATTTAATTCTGCATCTCATGGTATGAAAATATACAGGGC
>NW_019416365.1:312435-315496 GCF_000390285.2 Anoplophora glabripennis | reverse complement strand
GATAGACAATTGAACACTTTACACGAAAATAGTTTGACCGTTTGACAAAATTAGCAGTGGCGTAGAAAATATTTTTAAAAAAGGGTCACGTTGACCCCGTCTCTACGACACTGCTGCTCATAAAATTTTGAGCAGTACATCAAACATTGGTCTTAAGGTGCTAACTACGCATAGCAAATTTGAAATAGAAATGTTCAGGCATTTTGGAATTATTGCAGACAATGTTTTATTTTACAAAAAATTTGACACCCTGTATCTCGTTAAGGAGGCATTTGCGACCCTATGTTTATTAAAACTTTTTGTCTTAATTTTTTATGTATTATCTATCCTAGAAGTCTGTCAGCGGTTTTTTGAATCACCCTGTATATATATATTGTCATGTTATGACATACTGTTCAATTATAAACCATTAAATAAAATCAGATCTTAAAGCATAGTAGCGGTTTAAAACATTTAATTCCAAGTATGAATGATTAAACTAAAAAATATTCACTTAATTGATAGATTTTCTTAAAAGAATCACATGCTATAGTAGTAGAATTAAGTCAAATTGTTCTATTTTATATTTAGTTTAAAAGGATATCACAAATTTGTACAATGCAAGTTATATAATGGAAAATGACTCCGGAAATGTCAAAATCCATATGAAAAATTCAAAATGAAACAATTTTCCAACAATAATTTCTTGAAAAACAGCACAGAAATGTAGTACATGTTTGTCACCAACAAATCACAGCAGTACAAAACATTATCTGTACCTCACTTAAAGATTTTCATCGAATTTTGAAACGGTAGCTTCGGACAGTGGCTATCGGAGGAATTTTATTAAATTTTGAATCTACATGCAAATAAGTTTATAAAAATTTAAAGTGTTATACCTTTAGTAAGTTCACATCCTTAGAACTGGATTTGATCCAATATATACAGAGTGACCCATTTGAAAGCGGGCCACCCTCATAACATTTTTATTTATGAAGCGATTTTGACATTTTTTTTTTAAATGTAGAGGGAGCAAAGGTGTATTTTGGGGTCAAGCGGCGTCCAGTTCTTTTTTAAACTAAGGCCTACTAGATCACATTCAGATGCTGAAAAATCCAGAATCCATATTAGCGATTTTTTTAGAAAAAATCTGCGTACGCCACTGGATTCGGCGCCCCCTGAAATGGATCTGTACCAAATTTCATGAAAAAATTTTCAACATTAATGATTCTATGGCTAAATTGCTGTCAAATTGTTTATTATGCATTAAGAAGCTTTTTATCTAGTAACCCACGCGATAACAAATCAATCACAACAAATATTTAATAACACATTTAATAGACATCCTTATATCAAAATACAATGAAACAAACAGAAAAACAAATGAGACATTAACATAAAATTTACAAAAAACGCAGTAAAATAAAATTAAATTAACACATGAATTAACTTTAAATTCTAGATTTTTCAACTAAATCTCCATTTAATTGAATGCATGTATCGTCTTTGAACGTGTGCTATAACATTAGACAACTGATGTGTTGTAATTCGTTGGACGAGTGTAGTAAACTTTTTCTTTAATGAACCCCCAAAGAAAAAAAATCTAGGGGAGTTAAGTCGGGAGCCCTGGGAGGAAACTGGTGTTGTGGATAAGACAGCCATCTAATTGAAACAGTAGACCAGCCACTTCTGCAAGTGGAAGTTAATCAATAACATCCGAGAATTCATTTTAAAAAAATGTAAAAAACTTTGGCTATTGCCTTCAGAAAAGAAGGGGCCAATTATTCTGGTATTTAATATACCGCACCATACGTTTACCTTCTATGAATACTGTCGCCTATAGTTTATTACCCATTCGGATTTTCTTATGCCTGATGCCTCGTGTTATGTGAATTTACTGTCCCATTGGTTGTAAATATTGCCTCGTCAGTAAACAATTTTTTTTAGAAAATGACTGTAATTGGGGTATTCTCTTTGGCACTATAAGTAATATTTCATTCGTTCGTCTTCTAAGGTGTCGCTTTAAAAGGCTTCATATTATTGTATTTTTTAAGTGCATTATTGAATATTGTTTGAGGAATTAAAATATATAAATTATAAAATTAGGTACTTCCCTTGCAATCTTCATGCTGCAATTTTCTCGTACTAACATATGAAAAGAATAATAAAAACAAAATAAAACTACTTCTGTTTAATTGAACAAGCATGAAACTGNTCATATTAAAAAAAATAAAAACAGTATTAACGACAAAACTGACATTAAAAACTTAAGTCAAATATATCATAATTTAATCAAATAATAATAATTACGTTTTAGTTATTTCCACTGATTATCATATAAACAAATAACATTTAAAATAGTTTTCTATGCCTACATTTAAAATATAATTTTCAATAAAATCACTAGATGTCCTTTATGTTTTTAATTTACAAAAATTCACCGCTAGGCGTACTACCTGTTTTCGATTTTATCATAATTATATCGCTCATTTCATTTCCAACGCATCCACGTACCACATTGCCAATTAAAAATATTTTCCTGGTACATTTCGACATTTTAAAAAATGCAAGCCTTTTTCAAATTTGAAATGAAAAAACACAATAATATTATATTGTTATAATTTATCCAATACGATGACTGATGCATAGTTTTTAAAAAATTTTTAGTCTAAGGAAAATGGTTGTTTAGGTATGTATTTGACAAAATTATATTTTTATTAAATTAATTGTAATTACAGGAAAAAATTGTTTCTAAATATTAAGTAGTTAGTCTGTTTGTATTTTAGGTTTTATTTAATTAACAATTACAATTTTAACAATAAAAGCCTTTTGAAAAAGTTCCTGATCAGGAACGAAACGTCAAGAAAGAAATAGCTGCTGTTTCTTTTACCTCTTTTTTAACCGACTATCACACCAGAACCCAATTCCCAAGAAAATAAATATATTTTAATATTAGACAAAAGGTTCAAGAAGATTTCCACGTTATATATATATATATATATATCTTTTCTGCGTCATTCCACTTTGCAACCATTCTGCGTCCATTCACTTTACTATTATTTCTGCGTCCGATATACGCGCA